>NC_061513.1:67492543-67535686 GCF_022539505.1 Lolium rigidum | reverse complement strand
GGGCCGTGCCGTGCCCAGGCCAGCCCGTTGGCCACCTGCCATTGCCTAGCGCGCGCAAACACAAAACTCACAAGCTACGGTGGCGCCAAACTCGATCGAGCCGGCCACCCAAAAAAGCATCGAAAATATCCGGTGGAAAGGAGGGGACCGGAGCTCCAGAACCCTAGCCATGGCCGGAGATGCAGGTTGTGGCCCCCGCGAATGGCTCGCCGTTGACGAGACGGCGGCGGCCTTTCTCTCCCGCTCCCTCTCCACGCGGCCCCCCATCCTCCTCCCGCCGCCGCTCCACCGCGCGCCGCTCCGCCCGGGCAATGTTGTCGAGATCGCTGGTCCGTCCAACTCCGGCAAGTCCCAGCTGCTCCTCATGGTAAGCGAAACTCCAGCGCTTACACGATTTTCCCCCAATTTTTTTTTTGCATATGGCGTCAAGTATTGGGGTAGTACGTTGGGCACTTGCAGGAGTTCACACACTTAAAGCTATACGAACTGTAATACTACTGTAGATCACTTCACCGCAAATTTTGACCGTTGAATAGTATTTTTTGCGAAGTTGTGTGCTTATAGGGCAAATGCGTGTATAGTCTCAATTTAGAATGAAATCACTGTACCACCATAACTGTAATATACACATGTAGCGCCAAGTATATCTAAGATTTGGGGAATCATCGGAGATTTTGTATAGATTGTTGACATTGCTCAAACATATCTGGAGGAGAGAAGAAAGAAATAATAACTTTTGGTTCACACCATTGGAAGGGAACTAGCACACTTTTTAACACTATAAGAAATGCTTTTATGCTAGGCTGCGATCTGCAAGAAAAACCTCAGTTCAGTGGGTGATTGTTTTTATGCTAGGCTGCAGTGCAATGCATATTACCGAAGGAGTGGGAAGGCGTCTATTTCGGGGGCCTGGGGAAAGCAGTCATGTACATCGACTTGGACTGCCGATTTGATGTGCTGCGGCTGGCTCAAATTCTGAGGAAGCGCATCACGCAGGGTTGCGGTACGTTTTACTTACATGGTTAATTTTCCATTGCCATTTGTCAATTTCATGCTTCTTATGCAATTTAGAGCAAGCTAAATATAGTAATCCTTCCTGGCCAAAAAATAGTAATCTGCATATTGCCTATAATAGTGTGTAGAGTGAACTGACTTGCTGTGCTGTCTTCTGCTCGTGGAGCTGGAGTTGAAATGGGTCTATGTGCATTGTTTCTATGTTGTACTATCAGTGGTGGTTGTTGAAATCTGTGACAATCTCTTTAGGTTTCTCTATGCTCATATATCTACATAACATAAGGCTCAATAATCATGGAACAGAGATGTGCTATAGATGGCATTAGTTCTTTCTATTCTTGCTGTCTTCATTTCTCTTACATTTTGCAGGTTCAGCACATCCACCAAGTGAAGACTTTGAAAAGGATGTCTCAAAAGATAAATTCCATTCTTTTCAAGACACACTGTTTTCTGACTGCATGAAGCGGTTCCTGTATGTACGGTGTTACAATAGTTCCGAGCTTATAGCTGCTTTGAAGGCGAGTTCCCTATGTTTGTGGCATATATCTGAGCACATCACTACTCTTGTGGCATACACATATCTCTGTTGTATGTTCCTATATTTGATCCAGAAGTACATTGAAACATATAAAAGTCTGATCCTTTGAAATCGGAAGTAACTTGTTGGATTACTTTGTTTATTCACGTTGCATGACAAGCGATAAGGCAAAAGGTTCCGTTGGTAGCTAGAGAAAACTGTTGACCTGCTTGTTTCTTGCAACAGGCTAGGAAGTGTACCATGCATAGATTAGCTATATCTTAATGTATACTGAAGATTAGATGCATTTTCTCATCTCTTGTTGTTGACTTTACAGAGTCTAAATTCTCAATCTGAAGCAAGGAGCAAAGTTTTTGGTATCGGTATATATTTCCTTCTGTTAGACAGGTATCCCTTTTCTGGTTTCGCAGGAACTTATCCAGTTTTGTTCTACCTGATCCTAATAAAGTTATAGCTATCATATCAAATTGATGTCTCTCCTAATATACTTTAAATTTTTATTGTAAAGTTATGCCCCATTTTGCAGAACCATGTTTGCTACTCCCCCTCTCTTCTGTAATTTCCAATCACGTCGCTGGCTAATTGTTTTGTAGTGTTTCCCCTTTTACAGCATTGGTGCTTTCTACTGGATAGATCGTGCTCCACAACCTACCACAGAGAGTAAAGGGTAATTGCAACAAACGTTACACACAATACTAGTATCATAGCCTCCTGATCTTATCATGTGCATGCCTTCATAAAACATGATTTGGCATGGATTTTGATTTGGTTATTGCAGTATTGCTTCATGTCTGCGATTATTCAGAAAGGCTTTATCTATAGGCCACTGAAGAGTAGAACTGTACATAAAGATAGTCATTTTCTATAGGAACTAAACATAAAATATAACAGGCATATACACACTAGCAAGAAAACAGATCATATGCAGTTAGCTACCTGTTAGGTGTAATAATAAATAAATAAATAAATAAATAAGAGAACCTACACTTTCAACCAATTTATCCATCTCGTGTCATAAGTGCGGAAAGAAAGCATTATAAGAAAATACAAAATACAGTGTACATGCCATTTTCCTTTGAACAAGAAAACTAGTAGAACGATACCAACAATGTAGATTGCCAGATCATGGATATATAGTTATCATAGACTCATAGTGCGTATGAACCAAGTCAAAAGGATGTCGCCGCTGGAAACATCCCCATTTTTTCTAGAGCAGAAATAGGAAACTACTCACCATATTTACATTTAGAAGTGTGTTATGAGTGTCAGGCACAGTACAAAAGCTTGCTCACATAATTATTGATGTGTAGTTTATTAGTGCAATGGTGGCTCACTGGTCACTGCTTCATGCACATTTTTAGGAATCATGTCTCTATGCTGGAAAAAACACTAATTCCATTTGTGGTTGAAACAATCCCATTTTTCAGTTCCTTAGTAACATCTCTCTGCCTCTGCGTCTTGACTATTCTTTCAAACTAATATAGTTATATATATTTGCAGGACAACTATATCATTTCAAAGCATCACTGAAAATGTTGTCCAAGAGATACGCAAGTTTTTGCAACTTCAACCTGTTTTGGTGTTGGTCACAAAGGCACCTACTTATGGTGAAGGAATCACAGCATCAAACGACTTCCAAAGGTAATCTATTGTCACTAAACATTGTCAGAATGTATAAATCTGTGTCTGTTGCTGTTGTGCAAATGCAAAGATTACTGTAGATGTTAGGAACCTAGGACTATGAATGTACCAAACTGAATCATGCTTGTATATTACACACTGCGCACTTTATCATTTGTGGAGGTTGAACTTCTTAGCTAACTTAAATTCTAAAATATTGAAATTTTACATTTCTTGTACTGAATTGTCAAAACCTGTGACGTGAAACCTGCAACATGTTCAATAGTAAGGTATGACATAGTGTATTCATTCTCTAAAACATTACTGTGACATGACTATGGAAAAACGGAGAAAAATAGCCAAAACCCATTGTTCCTTACGGTTTGTTCACCTTACGTAGAAAAATAGCCAAAGTTTCAGTTTGTTCACCTTACAGTGTGACCTAACCTAATTCAACATGTTGCACTATATAGCCAAAAACCCACTGTTCCTTACCGTCTAAAAACGTTCAAGTAAAGGAATTGCAACCTAAGTCATAATGTTGTAGTATATAAAGAAAAACTCATAGTTCCTTATCGTCTAAAAACGTTTTAGTAAAAGAATTTGCTTCCAGGATAACTTTAGTGCCCCTTTCCTCTTTTCAGAACCTAAAATTTGAGCCAACAGTTTTTTGAGTTATGACTCGGTTGGCTTACTGCCCCTTCCATGTCAACAATGATAAAGTAGCAAAATCTGTGTTTATTTTTTTTCTGTTGTGCCTTTTTCTTACTTGGGAGGCTTAATGAACTGGGACAATATAACTGGGAAGCTGAGAGCGGATATTTTAATGTTCAATATTTTTCATCTATTTTTTAAGATACGTAATCGTTCACAATATATAGTTTTACTCCCATCATAAAACACTGAAACGGTATTATCTAGGTATGTCCATTTGTACAGAGAGATTAAATCTCTCCTTGTAAGTTGCTAGCATTGTTTCAATCAGTACAGTTTATTTCTTGTAACACTCTTCTTTTTCAATGTTTTGTTTTGGTTGGGACTATGCATTTGGTTTGTTCAAAATCAACATGTTTCTCACCACACAAAAAAAAACCCATCGTCCTCTGCACTGGTAGGGTTGTGTGCTCATTATATTAGTGTTACAGTATAAAGATGGAAGCATGAATTTCGGTCAAAAAATATGGAGACCTAAAATATAGTCCTTTTAATGGAATTTAGGGGTTCTTCAAAATACATGCTAGACGATTCAACAGCTTCGAGATACTCAAAACGGGAGGAAGAAAAAAATAGTTCATGTCGTGAATACATGCCATCAGCATGGCAGGTATATTCCATTATTTTCTTACTCAATAGTTATTTTGATCTGATTATATAAATTCTGAAACATCGCTGTGCACATATCTAGATGTTGCCAGGTGATTATGCATAATGTTCTAAAAGCATTTTGAATTTGTGTTGTTACAGACACTTGTTACACACAGGATAAAGTTGCAAGATTTAGGTTAGTGAACACACTTCTATAGTTCCAAATTTTAAGAAGTCTCTCTGAGCGAACTGGCTAGTGTATCCAGGTAGGCCCCTAGCCAGATCGGTTTGAGCCTCACCACCTCCTGAAGGACAAGCTGAGGGGTTTCTTCCTCTATAGTCTTGTGTGTCTTTTGTAATTGTATCTAGTTTCCTGCACACTTATTAGATTGCTTTTTACAGCACAAGAAGCAGGGTTCTCCTCCGAGCAGGATAACGATGTGCTTTCTGTACATACTTCTGAGTGGGTGCACCCTCCCCTGAACACAAAAGAGAAGTTTTATATTAAGGATGTAAGCTCCGGAGTCTTATTTTCCTTATCAATTTGGCCAAGTTCCATGATTTTATTAACCTAGATGACTCCTTTCCAATGATCAGGATGGTGTTGGCTTTATACAGTGAAGCCTAGCAGTTTCTCTGCTGGAAGAGATCAGTACTTTTCCAACTTCCTTATAGAACTATTGTGATCTTATAAGAAAATCTACAGGAAATGCTAAGGTAGTATCTCTATCTTGTTCCTCTGGTATTATATGGTACAGAACCCTAAGGTCAAGGGGAGTGCTGAATGCACTCGTGCTTTGATAGAATAAAAGATTTATAGGTTTCTCACATCCACCAGTTAAGAATAAAGTTCACACGGTCCCATGTAAAATTCGTTAAAACCATGTACATGGATGTATCACAGATTAAAGGATACTTAATTTATAGAAGACCTCAGTCACCCTACTGTATGATTTCCTAATTCCTGATATCAGCTCTCTGTGGGCTTGTAAAACTTCTCATGCAGATTTTTCTATCTATGTTGCAGTGTTTTGCATTTTTAGGATTTAAATAGTTATAGTAAGATATCTGAATAAAGTGTCATGTTTAGTGCTGCTATTGTCCCTGGTAGAGAAAATTTGGGATACTACTTGGTATCGTTCTTCATATACACAAATTTTAGGCTTCAGAAGACAGCATGTCCTTGTTGTTTTGTTTTTATACTTGTATTATCTTCAAATGCACCCAAGCAATTATTCTGACAGAATACTTATCTAATGTCGTTTGGAGAAGCTTGCAGGATTATATATGCAAATGTAGCATGTGTGTTTGTTACATTTTTATATGCCTTAAATATAAGTAGATGGTGGTTTCATGTTTTATTGTACTTGAGGAGAAATGGATAAGTTAGCTATTATTTCATTTCTACTGCCATTTTTTGGTTACCATAATTTTTTTTAGTTTGTTAGATATTTAAGTCTGATTAATTTTAAGCCCAACATTTTCCTTGGACTAAATGTGCAATTGCCATGATTTTGTTATACATTACTTTGTTGGTTATTGCAAGAAATTATTTTTCACTCTAACCCACACATAAACACACAAACCATCACTGTTGCAATATGAATGAAATAATGCTACATTTTAAAATCATTGATATGTTGCCTTTTTTTTATCAGGTACTCCCTCAGTTCCATACGGAGGGAATAACTGTTTGCCACATCCTTTGATAGTTGGCACCACATAGTGGGACCTGAAATTATATTTTACATTCCTCTTGGAAAAAGTAACTCGGGGTTTGTATTGTCCAGACTAATGGCTGTTTTGAACTGATTTCATGCATACATATAATTTGATGTCATGTTTGTTTCGAAGTGTATGATGTTTCATTTTGTATGGTCATTGGGAATTACACTTCGTGCTTAGCTAAACATCAGGAGGTGAAATGGGGAATGAAAGGTGATTCACGTAGAGGTGCCAGTGATTCAGTTGGTATTACCTTCATAACCATAATGTAACTGTTATATTGTGATCCAAATTCATATACTAAAGGGAGGCTAACTTCTGATGAGCGGAGCGAGTCCCGTTGCCGATAGGGTTGGGCCGATATAGTCGCTGGTAGGCTTGGGCCCCCGCGGTACGGTACGGATCGTTGACACCGCCTATATATACATCTTGTAAGCCGCCAGCTAGGGTTTATCAGATTATAAGATAACCCACGGCGTTTGTAAACACTCTCCGATATAGTAAAGTTTTGCTGGCTGGCGCTCGTGGTTTTTTTCCTCTTTCAATTCCACGTTAAATCTTGTGTCTCCGCTGCATTTACCTTTTTCGTTCTTCGTTATTTGCTTGTCGCTTTTATAACAGTAACAACCCATATTCTAGCAACCCCGGTGATGTAATCATACATGTCATGTCCTCTGTTCGTAGTCATTCTACAAATTTGAATTTGTATAGGCTGGGACTGTCTTGGTGCCAGAAACGGGGGTAGTTAAGTTGCTGGGGTATGGCAATACGTTTGGATTGAACATAAATATGGCCTAATTTTTTTTTGACCCTGAACATGCCTAAAGAAGGCCGAGAGAACCAAAAAAAAAAGGGATTTGGGTTATGTTTTACATCATTTGATTTGCATCATGATTCGTTCTAGTCATAAGTTGCAACATGAGTAGTAACTGAAATTTAATGACATCATCAAACTGAAAACGAAGCTAGTTCTTAGTCTACTAAGAAATAGGTAAACCAAAAAAAAAAAAAAAAAACTAATCAAAAGAGAAGAAAAGAATGAACCACTAACTGACTCCTAGTATGCCACAGTGTAAGGCGTGGCTCTCAAGCTCATTTGACAGACGGCAGATAACAAGGCTGTCTCTGGTCTCCCCGAACGAGAGTGGACCGACTCAATCTAGAAATAACAAACAGATATGTTGACGTGGATGCACTATTCTATTTGGAAATTCGCTAGTAATTCACTAGTTTTATTACAGATGTTCGTCGCTACCTTCTCTTTTTCAAAACTTCTATGTAGCAGGCCAGCCTGATAGTTTCACTTTTTGTGCTTTAGAGCATCTCTAACACGTCGGAACCGTATTTTTCCGGCGGATTTATGGGTTCAGGTCGAAAGTGGCGCAGAACATAGACTGAACTCGATGCTCGGCTCGAAAAACTGTTTCAGGGCTCGAAAAATTTCACACTCGACCCCTATTAATACAGACCGAATGACGGTTTACAGGCCCAAAACTGAACGGATTTCTCACCGCTCCTCCAGCGCCGCCGTCCGTACAACCGCCTCCAGCCGCCGATTTCTGGCTGCTTTGCTAAAATTGTGCACCGCTGATCAAACATCCTGTCAGCCCGCTCCAATTCCAACCATGTCTATATCAATTCTCGACGAATCTTCTCGATATAGACTAATTCCAGCGAGCGGCGAGGTGCACGCAAGCAGCACAGGGAATGCATACACGTGCATATTCTGGCGAGCGGCGCGACGCACACGATCTGGTCTTACATGGGAGCTAGCTAGGTCTAACTATTTGGTGCTAATCATATCCGGATTGATTCACAAATATCCAATCGATTTCATAGCTAGCTAGCTGGGTGGTGCTACTATTCCGATTAAGCTTGCTAGCTAGGTGGTGGCGGGTGCTGGGACGTGGGTGGCGTGCTCTTAGGCGCGGGGAGGCCCAGCCAGGGGCGCGGGTGGCGGCCGCGCGGGGAGACCTAGGCAGTGGCACGGACAGTTCTCGTGAAGAAGACGATGACTTTTCCGAATATTTCATTTTTCAGTTTTAGTTTACGGTGTACGTTCTGCACTAGCCATTTTTCGATCCGTAAACAAGTTTTTTGGAAGACTGAACTCGAATTTTTTGGTTTGCACTTTTACGGGCTGTGCTAGAGATGCTCTTAGTCTTAGGGATGCAACTCTGAATCTTATTCCACCAAGTCCGAACTGACAAGGCCCAAGAGCTGAGTCGTGCTAGCGGTGCATTTGATGCCGAGAACGAAGCCCACACCTCTTTAGAGTAAGAGCATCTCACTGTCAGATGAGCAGCAGTCTCTGCGTCTTGATCACACATGCATCAAATTGGGTTACAGGGCATGCCTCTTCTCAAAAGTCTGTCAGCTGTCCAATCCGAATTACGCAATAATAATCAAAATATTATTCAAGGATTTGACAGCTTCTACCGGAAGCATTTATCAAGTTTTCAGGCTAGGTCCAAAATATTTTAGTTAGGGCATCTCCAACGCTACGACCTAAACGGACGCGTCCGGTCGTCCGATTTTGGCTGTTTGGGTCGGCCTCCGGAGACGCGGACAGATGAGGACGTCCGTGGCCTTTTTTATTCCCCAACGCGCAGTAAGACCCAAATTACTGTTCATCTTCTCTAGTACTAGTACTAGTTGGCCAACACGCACGCGGGGCAGGCAGAGGCGACCTTGGCCGACGAGTCCCTCGCCAGTCGCCACGCGCATCACGGCGACCTCGGCCGCGATGAGCGCCTCGCGCGTGGAAGGCCCAGACGAGCAGAGGGGCGAGCGCGTCGAGTCGGCGCCGGCCCCGGCGAGGAGCAGGTGGCCGTGGAGCGGGCGGCGGCAGCGGCAAGACGCGGCGGCGCAGCGCGGCGGCGAGCGGCAGGAACGCTCGCGGCGGCCACGGGCGGCACGGGCGACCGCGCAGGCGCGCGGCGGCCATGGGCGGCACGGGCGACTGGCAGGCGCGCGCGCGGCGCGCGCGCGCGGCGGCAGCGCGCGCGCGCGGCGGCGCGCGCGCGCGCGGCGGCAGGGCGGCGGCGCGCGCGGCGCGCGGGCGGCGCGGGCGACCGCGGCGCGCGGCGACGCGGCGGCGCGCGGCGGCGCGCGGGCGCGCGGCGGCGGCGGCAGGCGCGCGGCGGCCATGGGGGCGCGGGCGACCGCGGGCGCGCGCGGCGGCGGGCGTGCGCGCGCGCGCGGCGGCCAGCGGGCGGCGCGGGCGACCGCAGCGCGCGCGCGGCGCAGCGCGCGCGGCGGCGCGCGGCGCGCGCGCGGCGCGGCGCGCGGCGGCAGCGCGCGCGCGGCGGCGGCGCGCGCGCGCGCGCGGCGGCCATGCGCGGCGCGAGCGACTAGCCCAGCGGAGGCGGCCAGCGGAGGCGGCCAGCGGCGGCGGCCCGAGGCGCGGCCAGCGGCACTCGCGTTTTGGCGAGGCGCGGCCGACTCTGCAGCGGCGCCGGCAGCCTCTTCACGCCGGAGAAGAGAGATGGGTAGGTGGGGTGGGAGGGAGAGGCACTGCCAAGTGGGGTTGGGGCGGACACAACGGACACGGACGGACGCGCGGACACGTCCGTGACCACGCAAATCGCTCCCAAATTTTGGCCGGCTTTGGGTCGTGGCGGACCGCGTGGGCCGTCCGTTTTGCATTTGGGTCCGCGCGTTGGGTCGTGTTTTTACCCAAACGGACGCGCGGGCTGTCCGTTTTGCGTTTTGCGTCCCCGGGTTGGAGATGCCCTTACTACCCAATTGTCTTCTTGTCATGACATTGTCCATCACTATGGGAAACATTGTTGCCGAAACATCTCATTTGATGCTATGATCTTTACATGTTTCTCGCATAAACTTGTTCTTTTTTCCGTGAGTTTTGTACCCAAGCTTCTAGCTGTCGTATAATCTATACTTGATTTTGGACCCCCTTGCAGATTCTTATGTTCCAGCTAGTGTTTCTTTGCTTGTTCCAATAAAGAAACCATCGTGTCTTGGTGTCTTTTTGTCGCTAGTAATTTTATGGCCCGTCGAAACACATACTGCCGTTCTTTTATTACTCTGGGTGGAGCATAGCATAGGATGATGCAATATTTATTCCCAATTGTACAGTCAGCGAGAGATGTGCAGGTCGCTGCCGCTACCAATGGCAACGATCTATTTTTGCCGGCCTGGCAATAGACAGTATATATAGCGTGCTCTGTTTTCTTTAAGAATGCACGCGCCCACATGGGATGGTGATACATTGGCTTCCTGTAATCGTCATATACGGTAGCAGCAGCGGATGAGTGGTTGTTCGGCGTCTTGTTAACTCCCCAACTGTCGTGCCATCGGTGCTACTCGCTTACTCCCGGGCGATATGCGAACAACCAGCTACCAGACACCTAGTCGTTTTCACAATGATTCCTGGCATACTTATATTTAGAAGGCTGCATGAGAATTTAGTAATGAAGTAAGTCATGTATCTCCGGACAGAGGGAGTATATTGGTAGGCTTTGTTAGGCTAAATATATTTTTGAACATAATTCTGTAGAGGAGGTCCCAAAGGTAAAATTTTAAAAGAAGATTATGTACAAGTACCCCCTCCGTCCATACCTTTGTTGTCGGTGGCAACGTGGCTATCAAAATCAATGATGACATTAGCAGTCCAAACAGAAAAAGGATTTAGGCAAGAAGATCCATTATTACTCATGAAATTTAACATTGTTGCTGATATGTAGCCATAATTATAGAGTGTGCAGAAAAGGATGGCCAAATTGAAGGAGTAGTTCCACACCTAGTGGGTGGTAGACTATCTATCATTCAATATGTTGATGATACGATTCTCTTTATGAAACACGACATTCAAAAGGCAAGAAATTTGAAGTTAATATTGCCAGCTTTCGAGCAACTCTCAGGTCTCAAAATAAATTTCCACAAAATTTAATTGTTTTGTTTCGGCGAGGCATAAGATGAGGTCCTTTATGTTGAACTTTTTTGGCTGCGGGCAAAGCCAGGTTCCTATCAGTTATCTTGGAATTCCGATACATTATCGAAGGCTCACAAATGCTAAATTGGAAACATGTCGAAGAAAGACTACAAAAGTGTTTAAGTGGTTAGAAAGGAAAATTACTATCTATGAAAGAAAGATCGGTTCTCATTAATTCGGTACTAACTAATATGGTATTGTATATGATTTCCTTCTAGTTACCCAAAAGAGTTTTGGACCAACTAGATTATTTATGATCAAGATTGTTTTGGCAAGGAGATAGTGAGAAAAACAAATAACGAGTAGTTAAGTGGAATGGGAGGGGGGCTTCGGATTCATGACCTTGAGGTCAAGAACAGAACCCTCTTTGGTAAATGGCTCTTCAAGCTTCTTACTGAACATGGGGTCTGACAAACTCTTATTAAAAGAAAGTACATAGGCTCAAGTGCATTATCTCGGATTTATTAGAAGCTCACGGATTCACAATTTTGGGCCGGTCTAATGTCGACAAAGAAATACTTTTTTCCATATGGTTCTTTGTCTATTAGGATAGATCGAAAATAAGGTTCTGAGAGAATAAGTGACTAGTTCTATCTAACAAACAAGCAAACTCCGAAAATAGGGTAAATCCGTGTTTAATATCTTATACTAGGTGGAATATTAGGGTAGAAGTTCCACCTCAATGGGCAATGAGTAGTACTAGTTCCACCTCAATGTAGCAAGTGCACAACTAACTAGAATTCACTCCGACGGGTCCAATGATTCCCGATGCATTTTGCTCTTTAAATTAGGTGTCTGTGTACAGGATCTTCAGACAGGAGGGGATACAAGGTCGGAAGATTCTCATTCAGAGAAAACAAAGATCGGATGATTCTCAGCAGAGTGTCAATGACAAGCTCACCTACCAAAATGGACAACATATTCCACAGCAGACGCACGCATGACGCCGATGTCCATGCGTGCGTTGTGACAACGAAATATACGACCGAACTCCAATCGCACTCGGCCGGCTCGATCGATCACCAATCAGACGTTCTGTGTGACGCCGCTGGTCGCTGTGTTATGGTGGGTGCCTTCGTTGTCGGAGTACCATCCGTGCTTGGAGGAGTCGTACTTCTCGCCGTCGCCCCAGAGCGCGTATGCTTCCTCGCCGTGCACGGCGTCGTCTCCGATGGCGAGCTCCTCCTCAGGCATCCGCAGCGGCACGATGAGTCCTACGACGAGGCAGATGATGCTGGTGGCCACCACGTTCCAGCCGATGATGAAGAGCGCGCCCACAATCTGCTTCAGGAGCTGCATGCCGCCACTGCCGCCGTAGAATGCGCCGCGGGAGTTTGTCACCGGCACAAACAGGCTGCACAGCACCGGCTCCGCGAAGAGCCCCGTGGTTGCGCCGCCGAGGAAGCCAGCGACCGCGTGGGTGTGGAACACGCCTAGGGTGTCGTCCACGTGCTGCAGAATCTTGGAGCGCTTGTGCACGACCATCATGGTGAACCAGGGGATGCTGCCGGACAGGATGCCCATGACGATCGCCGCCCACCCCTGCACCAGACCGGCGCCGGGCGTGATGCAGACGAGGCCCGTGATCATGCCCTGCACGGCGCCGATGACGGAGGGTTTCTTGAAGAAGATGACGTCGAGGCAGGTCCAGACCAGGAGGCTGGTCGCGGCGCAGATGTTGGTGTTGAGCACGGCCAGGGAAGAGTCGATGTTGGCGGAGTAAGGGTCGCCGCCGTTGAAGCCAGCCCAGCCCATCCAGAGCAGCCCGGCGCCGGTGAGCATGAGAAGCACGTTGTTGGGTGGAAACCTCTCCCTGTCCTTGGTGGACCTCGGCCCGACCCAGTATGCGGCGGTGAACCCGGCGATCCCGGAGGAGAGGTGGATGACGTAGCCACCGGAGTAGTCCATGACGCCCCAGTGGAAGAGGAAGCCGCCGCCCCACAGGGAGAAGGCGCCGACGGTGTAGGAGAAGGTGAGCCAGAGCGGGACGAAGATCATCCAGGCTCTGATGTTCATGCGGCCGAGCAGCGAGCCGGCGAGTAAGATGAGCGTGATTGCGGCGAAGACGCACTGGAAGTAGACCATGGATGCCATGGGGTACGCCGGGTTGATCCAGGCCGTCTCGACGGTGACACCGTCGTTGAGGAAGTGCGTCGTCTGTGGCAGCACGGCCTGTGCGATGAGGAATTTCTGCCCCAGCGCCGGCCGGGCTTTGCCCCAGAATGGCAGCAGCTTGTGGCCGAAGGACATGTTGTATGCCCAGGTCACCCAGCACAGCCATACGGCGGCGAAGGCGTAGAGCGCCATGAACGCAGAGTTCACGGCCCACTTCTTCTTCACGATGCTCCCGTAGAGGATCACAAGGCCAGGCATGCTCTGCATGCCCACCAGCGTAGCCGAGATCATCTGCCACGCGTTGTCGCCCTTGTTAAGCCAATCCGGCACCGCCGCGCCCGATGGCATGTACCCAATCGACATGTTGTAAGCCATCTTGCAACCTCGATAGCCAGGTGAGGTGAACACACGCGCTTGCCGACGATAAGATAGCCGGAGAGGCGGAGAACGGTGACGAGCCGCCGGTAGTGTTTAGATGTGACGAGCCAAGTGACGCTCCCGGTCTTATATATAGGTCGATTGTGTCCAGTCCAGTGCAATGCAAGCTAAGCTAAGCTAAACCAAGAGGGCTGATCCATTGCTGACATGGGTGCAAACGAACGTCGGGCCTGTCTAGTAAAAACAAACTACCCAGTGGGTCACACGAGGAGCTAGATCCTATGCCTAACCTGTATCAATGAGCTGGGACTTAGGAGGCATGGAGAAAATCAGTGAAATTCCAACGGCGTCACGCGGCAGAGCTGAGTGCCACCTTCCACTTTCGGTTACCTCCTCCATTAGTCTTCACCATTTCCCTATATCAACGTCGGCAGCGGCGGCGCAGATATCTATCTACCACTCCCGTAGGTTCCTTCTACCCCCGCACCTTATCCTCGCCGTCCTCTAGTGAAGGAGCTCATCTTCTTGGTCTCCGGAAGCATACCCACGTAGCCGTGTGCAACAAAGACAGAGGATGGTCTCCTTCTTCTCTAACTCCGGCTCCTCTCCATCGTCCGACATGGCGGGGTAAGCGACAATCTTCTTCTCTGGCCTTGTGGTAGATCCATTTACCTAGAACTCTGTAGCATCGATTTGGCCGGTCCTAATCATAGATCGATTTGATTAGGATAACCTCATCCAGGTTCTACATCACTCCGCAACATTCATCCTTGTCATTCAGATCTGGATCCTGCTTCACAAGAGAGCAGTCATGCATGTCTTTCCTCATCTCACATAGGTTCCAATGTTATCACGAGATGAGGAGAGGATTGCAAACCTAAACTACATCTACAATTACAACGATGTAGAGGCCATCCAAACGCTTCAGTTGAGAATAACCCCTTTCTACGCACTTGTCAAAACGTTCATAGACATATGACTGCTTCAAGATAGCATCTACACCTCTATCGAAGAGAAACTAGCCATGTTTCTTCATGTTGTGGATCATAAACATAGGTTTAGAGTGATCCATAACACATTTAGGTGATCAATGGTAACTATTTCACTCCACTTCCAGCAGGTATTCATTGTTTGAAGTTGGAGAGCTCAAAGGAGAAATTATCAAGCCACCATCCAAGAACATGCACCCCATGATCAAGAACAGCTAGAGATGGCGGCATATTTCAGGGTGAGCAGTAATTACATTCTTTCATTTCTTCATACTAGTGCTATGGTTAGAAACATGACTGTCTTTTGGTTGCTTTGCAGGATTGGATTGAGACTATTGATGGTACTCATGTGACTGCAAGAGTTCCCAAAGAACAGTGTTCGGCGTTCAAGGGGAGGAAGCACTACACCATCCATAATATGCTAGCTATTGTGGATTTCGATCTGAAATCCATATATGTGCTAGCTGGTTGGGAGGGTTGTGCTCATGATGCAAGCATCCTGTCTGCCAAACTGTCAAGGCCTGTTGGGTTGAAAACCCCTGATGGTATGTTCTATCTAGGAGATGTTGGATATGCATGTCGGCATGGGATTCTAACGCCCTTCAGAAAAACATGGTACCATCTCAACGAGTTCAGTGCAAGGAATAAACCACATAATGTCAAGGAGTTGTTCAATCTAAGATACTCAAACCTTAGCGTCACCATCGAGGGGCATTTTTCTTCTTTGAATAATAGGTTTAAGGTCCTTGACGAGAAACCCTTCCACACTTACGATGCTCAAGTGAAATTGGTTCTTGCTTGCTGCATCATTCGCAACTAGATCCAATTACTGCATTTCGTAACGTATTTTTTCTCTTTTTATTTCGTTTATTTTGTATTTAGACCCTCTTTATATTTAGTTTTATCTAGTTATCGATAGTATCTACCGGCTCGAACTCGAATTTGATCGCCTTCCATACTTCACAAGCCGCGGCTAGTTCAGGACTCCATTTGCAAGCTGCTCGGATAATTTCATTACCTTCACGAGCAAGATCACGCCCTTCGTTACGAGCTTGTACACAGGCTTCTAAAGCCACTCGATTAGCTGCTGCACCAGGTGCGTTTCCCCAAGGATGTCCTAAAGTTCCTCCACCAAATTGTAATACAGAATCATCCCCAAAGATTTCGGTCAGAGCTGGCATATGCCAAACATGAATACCACCTGAAGCTACCGGTACACCTGGCATGGATGCCCAATCCTGAGTGAAAAAGATACCACGAGCATGATCTTTTTCAATAAAATCATCGCGCAATAAATCAACAAAACCTAAAGTCATTTCGCGTTCCCCTTCTAACTTACCTACTACTGTACCAGAAGCTTGGGGCGAAGATGACTACTTCCTAGACTGTTTTGCCTGATGAAGTTGAGACCGGCCACGGAGTAGACCAAGGCGACAATGAAGCTCGGAAGAACAAGAGATTGGAGTGGGCAAACACAATGTTGCAGGAGAGAGGCAATACCACCATATGAGAAGAAAACGAGAACAAGAAGAGAAGAAGAGGGAGAAGAAGATGGACAAGAAGAACTACCCCTTTGATTACCATCCTACTGTAATGTTAAGCCCCCATTTGTAGTAGCTAGAGACTCTGCTTATAAAATGTATTACTATTAGTATGAACTGGTGAACTGTAGTAACTCCTTTGTGTCATGGTGGTGATAGTATAGTAAGATCAATAGAGAGAAACGGTGACTGCAAATATTTCCTGGATGCTTCCAAACATCCAACATTACATCGCCAAGGCCATCTGGGCTAAGGTGGATGTAATCAATCACCGGGAGTTTTTTTTACCCTAGCGATGCAACCCGGGACACCAAACAAATCGTAAAAAGTGGCTCGGAGCTCGTTCCCAATGGGCTAAGACCCACAGAGCCGGACCCCAGGGAGCCCAAAATCGGCCAAAGGCTACCAAAAGCGCCTAAAGCCAACATTGTGAGTGTGGGCGCATGGCCTATTATTTTATATCTTTTGCTTTTATTTTCTTTCCTAATTGCCTGATTAAGCGCGATTTAAGGCTCCAAGTTAGAAACTAATTCAATGCATGCACTTCTAACTTAAGATTTCTATTTTCGTCGGTAGCATGTATTTCCATAGCTCATTCGAAACTGGGTTTAGTAGAACTTCTTTCACCATCCAATCTTTGGAGATTATTTCCAAATTGCAATTTCATGTGATCGGAAGACCTGACCGAAATCATCCTTTTTTTATTAAACCTCCATGCCATGAAATTCTCCATGCCATTACGGTTGATGAGAATAATAGACAATATATTATTAACATCAACATGTCATAAATTCTCTCTAAGAAGTTCTTCGTCCAAATTTCCAGTTGCATCAATCAATTCTTCAACATATTTCAGCAATATTTGTCGCTTTTGAGTAAATAATTTTCCTTTATGAGTCGATGGAACCCAAGCATCATCCCAAAAATTTACTTGTTTCCTACCACCTACTCGCCTAATTGCACCCTTCTTAAAATTTTGTAGGCCAGTCATGATGTCCTGCAATGTAAAGATTTTTTTTTCAATTTTTCATCTAATATTTTACCATATGGGCAATACTTCATCCTCGTTGATCTTGCACATACGACATTCACTTACCATATTAGAAATTTAGCATCCATATTTGCTTTGCAAGAATTGCTTGTTGAAACAATGAGGATCTCTAAATTTGTCCCTCCTCTTTTCTTTGGTACACATAACTTCTACTAGGAAAACAAGTGCATCTTATTGTTTGTCACATCATCACCCTACCAACATTGAGAGATTGCATCAGTTAATTCCTTTGATTTTTTTTTCAGAATGAAGAATACATACATCACATAAGGAGGTGTATCTAGCTTGAGCAACAACCTTTAATTTAACCTCCTTCCAACCCAAAGACAAGGTTCTCGCCTTCCACCCATGTGCATGTTCAAAAACCCTATCAACTAGATACTAAAAACATCACTTCTACCCGCTCCTTCAAGCAAAGGTAGCCTTAGCTAAGTGCCTGTTTGATAGAGCTTCCATCATAATGTTTAGCACCGTGCAAACCTCTACCCTTGTATCAACATTTTTATTTGGACTAAAATATATAGTGCATGTGTCTTCATTTAACATATGACCCAAAGCTTTACTGTAGTCTCCACAATTTTTTTGGTATGAGTTTAGAGGATATGTTCTACCCCGAGCACACAATATCGCACATCTGTTTAGATTTGCATATAGATAAAAAAATCATGAAGTTTGCAAATATCCTACAATACTACTTGGCAATAATTTCACATAAAAAAGCGCAATAGAACAAGTAGCAAGATGTCCAAAATAATGCGCAATCAATCCACATAGCCAATGACCAAATCAAGCAATATCACTGTTGTCAAGGGCATCTCCGGCACCATATTCATCACCACTGGCCATAGTGCCATCATCAACTTCGACCACAGTGTAGGCACCACCACTACCGACCATAGAACCACCACCAACATCGGTCAAATGTCGATCACCACCACCCATTGTAGTAGTACAATCGGCCATAGTGGCAAGAAACTCTTGCCATATCTGTTGCATGATCCCCATTCTCTTCATATCCCAAAACATTTTTTTGCCAACACATCCATCCCACTCAGATTTATCATCATGTCCCAGTTCTCCTCGGCGATCATGTTGGTGCTACCTTGTTTCCTCCAACATGTTGGAGGCACGGTCGACATTGATACGAGCGCCGGGCATAGTTACCAGCCATGGAGCTAGAAGAGGCATTTGTCCTCGAGCCAACGACTTCTTCATATTCTTCGGCCCGATTGCCACATCTTTGGGTCACCCCTAGACGACATCATTTTGCCGATGGTGGTCCCGACCACCATCAACGTGGGATCAGGCCCAGATCAGGTGGCCACAAGGGGATCATGATGATAGGATTGGGCGGTTGATTACTGCAAGTCTGCAAGTCCACAGTCTGTATGTAGTTAATTTCGAACTAAGAGAACCATGGAGAGCTATTGGTAGATGTACTCATGTCCATCATTACTCTTTACCAAAAGATACTTGAAAGTTTCCTTCGATTCCAAGTAGGAGTGTTTTGAGAGTATTGTGTTTGGGTGCAAAAGAGTAACACTTAAAACTAAAGGATGCAAACAAAGAGATAAATGCTATGTAGAAAATAATAAAATTGCAAGAAGGCTAAAGAGTTCTCAGGGAGTGTAGAATCCACTAGCATTGGTACTTTTTATGATTTAAGATAAGTCGAGATCGTCCTTCATTTGCGGGCTCCATAATAAGATGATAATGGAAAATTCATCTGATATTTCATCCTGAAAAACCACTGCAATGATCGTAAGCAAGCCACTCCGATCCCTCACAATTATGGGTATTGATACTTGCTTAGTGAATCCCTTCTAATCCCAGTTACCCACATGAATAGCACGTCGACACATTATGTTACTCAACACTGTACATACTACCACATGACCAACAATAGTTTCCTCTCTAGTCCAAAGAGGAAAATATTACATGGTGCACTTCACATAATATATAGAGAGAAAACTAATACATGCTCGAACTGAAATTATAGATCATCTTTATTTCACATCATAATATTTCTAGGGTTTTTCCATCTTCCCAAGGACAAGGTAAACTATTCGCACATAGAGTAAATCAACAACATCGATATATACGAATATATGGATGAACTCAAGTGCAAATCCACAATGATAATTGGAATTACAATAAGAATGATATAAACGAGATGGGAATGGTGATGCTGATAGAGATGCAACAGTTGATAATGGGGCATGATGCCTTGGCCTCCAATGACCCGTGTAGCAGAAAAGATGATGCCCTCTGCAAGTTCCCCCTCCAAATCCCTTCATGAGGTGAGGTTTCCGCAATTTATGGTGTCTCTGAATGTCGAATCTTAGATCCATTTTTGTGTGGTGAACGTATTTGATGAGGCGGAGACAGTGCCACATGGTACGGGCGCGCAGTACGAGCAGGCTTCGGTCGTACCGATGGTCGTTGATCCTTTTGGAGTTTCCTCTCGCTTTGCCTTTTCACCCAGGTTCGTGGAATATCATTTAGATGACTTTTATCACTTCAAAATATCATACTCCCTCCGATTCATATTAATTGACTTCAATATGGATGTATCTAGAACTAAAATGTGTCTAGATACATCCATATTAGAGTCAATTAATATGAACCGGAGAGAGTATTTATATCCAATATGACAGCTCAGATAATATGTTCATCAATACCTTCATAATGTGGGGTCTTGTGGGAGCAAGCATAAAAGGTGCGCGCGAGCACCGTAAAATACCAAAATCCTATCACTACACATTGATGCATGAACTTTGTAGTTTGTTGACACATATTCCCACATATTTGCAACATATATGATGTTATATCCATGTTTAATATTGATTTTTGGGGATTTCACAATGATCCCCTTTATTTTGGTTATAACTCTAGAAGACAGGAAAACCCTGTTTTGTGTATTTTTGACTTCCAGTGACCTTAATGAAGTCAAATTGAGCTCGGATTTCAGGGATGTCAATATTTTGTCAAGAGAAGCATCTGGAGTCGTTGGACCACACGAGATGGGCCAGGACAGCCAAAAGAGGCCTTGTGGCGCGCCTAGGCAGGGAGGGTGCGCCACCACCCCTCTTTTCCTCCTCGACCATCCGAGTCGCTTGATTCTTTCGCCCATGGACTTTGTTTGACCTAAAAAAACCTATATAAAGGACTTCCCGAGGCTTCCTCGAGGAGAGCGCGACGGAAACAGAGAAACACCGAAACATAGCTAGAAGCAGCGAAGATTGGAGGGGGAAACTCCGCCGGAGGGATCTCCACCTTCTCCAACGTCTCCACCATCATCACCATGATGAAGAGGGAGTAGTCCACCTATGGACTATGGGTTTGTGGCAGTAGCTTGATCTCTCTCTCTTGTTCTTTATAGATTGAGGCAAACTTTTAGCTTCCCAACATTATTATGGTCATATATGTAATTCCTATGTGGTGGATCTTTATTCTATGATATTGATATATATATATATATATGAGATTGGACCTATTATGTGTAAGATGTATTGATAGATGCATATCATGTACCCTGTTCTTAAGTACTTGTTTTGATCCAACTTGTATGCAAGAACATGTATGGTGAGAAGTGTGTATTAGATAGAGTAGCATAGTGGTAGTGATTGAATAGTGACAACAAATTCATGATCTACTGTGGTATTTACTTTTTTTTTCTACCTCACTAGGGATAAAGTGAATACATGTGCTATGTTTATCATGTGACATTGTGATAATCTTGTTTATTCAAGGTAGCATATTTGATATCCAAACATTATGTCATATTACTTAAGGCTATACTCTGTTTATTCTCAATTCAAGATTGCGTGGATTTTTTCCTTTCTTGAGGAGTATAGGAGAGATGTGTTGCATCATCTCTATGTTTAGACGTAATGCTCATATGAATGCATATCAAACACATGTTGAAGTTCCACCAATATTATGTCATTGATGAATTGTTAGTGTACACTCTACAACTTAAAAGGAGAGTTGACAAGTGAACCCATGAACCCCGGTCTATTTTAAATCACTAGAAACATCTTTCCGAACACATTTAATTGCTTTATATTTTATATTGTTATTTATCCGAAAATATTAAAAATACTATCTCTACATACACACACACACACAAAACCCAAATACTCTTAGCCTTTACTTATTTTTATTTAGTTGCTTAAGTTGTTTACTTTACTTTACTTTATTTCTTCCTTATATTTCCTATTACTAATGTGAAACCTTGTGCTTGACAACCACACTGTGGAGTAGGGGATACAAGGCAAGAACTTTATTTTGAAGGTTGCTTGAAGAGGAGAGAAAAAAAATCAGCTTCTAAGCCAATTCCCCGCGAGTTCGATATAAATCCTCGAGTCACCCTTGTGGGGAAAATACGTTGCTACAACACTCTGCACTTGGAGTCCCAACGAATTGGTACACACAGATAGTTTCCATCACAGATGGAAACACATAATTAAGGTCAACATGCTTTAAAAATGCACTCATCGGGGTGTCATCTGGACAATGGCAGCGGGAGTAGCAATAGCTCGGGGAGGCACTGACTGAGGGTGCATGACCCCATATCGTACGAGTGGGTGGCTTGGGATATGCAAGATGTCCATTGGCCAGCGGTGAGGTGATACGTTGCAAACGTATCTATAATTTTTGATGCTCCATGCTTGTTTTACACCAATTGCTATATGTTTTCTTTAAACTTCGTGGTATTTTTATGCATTTGATATAACCTTTTGACAAGATGCCACAGTGTCAGTTTCCTGTTTTCTGTTGTTTTTGTATTTCAGAAAAGTTGTACAGGAAATATTCTCGGAATTGGACGAAACAAAAGCCGAAGTGTTACTATTTTACTATCACGAAGACGGAGTCCATAGGGGAGACGGAGAAGATCCAGGAGGTGGCCACACCACCCCTAGGCGCGGACCACCCCTGGCCGCGCCTAGGTATGGTGTGGGCCCCTCGGGCGCCCACCAACCTCGCCCTTCCGCCTATATATTCATCTGTTCGGGAAAAACCTAAATACCCGAGCCTCCATCCAAGAAAAGTTACGTCGCCGCTGCCATCATCGACCCTAGCTCGGGAGGGTTATGTAGCTCTTCCTGGCACCCTACCAAAGAGGGAGATCATCACCGGAGGCCTCTACATTTCCATGCCCGACTCCGAAGTGATGCGTGAGTACTTCATCTCTGGACTACAGGTCCATATCAGTAGCTAGATGGTTGTCTTCTCCACTTTATGCTTCATGTTTAGATCTTGTGAGTTGCCTATCATGATCAAGATCATCTTTATGTAATGCTACATCTTGTGTTTGCTGGGATCCGATGAATATTTAATAGGGATTTCTATTTTCGTGCCCTCGGGTCGTTAGTTGCACTCAGTTTCCCCCAGTCCCTTAGTTTTTCCTCAGTTTTCCCCAAGCCTATGTCTGAAACCCGCAGAAGGAGCTCAGACGGAAGGAATCCGTTTATTTGGACGTTCTGTGCTGACGTGTTGCGCCGCGTCGTCTGTGGGGCCGCGTCGTGTGGGGCCGCGTCGTGTGGGGCCGCGTCGCGTGGGGCTGGTAGAAAGGGACCGCATGGGACAGGACGAGAAGCGTTTGGTTGCACGTGAGCAGGAGCTGGGTTTTGTCTCTCTCGGCCCAAATTGGCATTTTTAAGAGCACCTTTTCCCCTCTTTCTCTCTCTGTCTTTTTCACCAAATTAGTATCAAATCTAGAGAAGCTTCTATTTCTGTCTTTCTTCAATATGGCAGCATATCTAGTAGCAAATCTAGTAGCAAATCTCTGGGTTATTTATGCCTTTTGGCCCTCGTTTTTTGCCCAATATGGCAGCAAATCTAGTAGCAAATCTAGAAGCTAGTATATGATAAATTCACAACAGCATAATCACAAAACTAAGTATAATACATAAACTCGCATACAGCAGCCAAAAGCGAGCAATAACGTTGTTAATGTTCACGACAAACTAAGCTGAAAATATACAAGACGCACGCAATGTATGGACAACAAGAAGATTAGGATGAATGAATTTGTTCTTCATTCCTCCTCATATATTTCTTCGTCGCTCCATTCGTGCATTACCCCAAGGAAATATTCATTGAACTCCTTCCGTCTGCAGTGTGCGGCCAATACATCCTCCAAACGGTATGGCTTCCGTTCATTTCTCATACCGTAGCTTCCTATTCTATCCACACGTACCGGCCACTCATCCCGTGCCTTTGTATCATGAGAGTACTCTCCGATATAACCCAAATCCGTGTAGTAGATGCTGCCAGGTCGAAGTGTCGGGTACACTCGGTGTCGACGGAGATACACCGGATATAATTCACGAAGAAGGCATTACTACCAATGTTACCGACCGGATGGAGAGAGCGGCTCGAGTGTCCACACGGTACACCAATGGTTTGCCCGCCAAAGCCTCGCTGACCAACAACACAAGCAGCAGATCACCATCCGACTTCACAAGGTAGAACTTCTGACGTCCAAGTTCTGGAAATGAAATTAGTGTCTCCATCTTGACAGTGCTCGCACGCTGATGCAACTGTACATTGGTGCACACTATTCTTCCGATCTCAAAATTGTCCGCATCTACTGCATATAGTTCACCATTGAACGGGGTAATGCTACGCAGACAACAGTTCTTGATCGAAAATCTTCCTTCTCCCCAATCTTCATTTATATCCTTAGTTGGAGTGCTCTCATCGACCCAGCCAATTTCCGACGGGTAATGTGCGGCAACAAAGACCATAGTCGGGGATTTGATAACAGCGACTGATTTCAGAAAAACAGATGGCATCTGCGCCTCAAACATAGTGTTCGATTTCTTTGTGAGTGGGTTCAGCAGCCGTATCTTGTGCGGCGGGTTCCTCTGGGGAAGCACGATGACACCACGGCAAAAGCCGACGAAGTAGTATCTAAAATATATTGATGAAGATAACATTCAGCACTAAGATGTGTTTAAGATTGAAAATAAAAAGGTAGATATGGTGGAATTTGAACCTTGTATGAACTTCCGATAGATCTATGGTGACGTAGCGTGATGTGCCGAGTTGGAGGAAGGTGAACTCAGCGACGCGTGGAAGGGCGTGGTGTAGCATGATCCATTCGTCCAGTGTGCACGTCGGGCTCGGGCAAACCTGAGCGCCAATTTCTACGGACTTGCCTCATAGCGAGTAGGTGTCGGCATACTCCTCGTTCACCAGTAAGCATTGGCCGATCTTGTGAAGTGGTCCATCAGCCGAGAGAGAGGCCCAGTCCACGGAGGCGCCGCGCTTGGATGCGCCGCCCTCGGAGGCGATGCGCTCGGCGGCGACGGGCTCGGCGGCGACGGGCTCGGAGGCGACGGGCGCGGAGGCGACGGGCTCGGAGGCGACGGACGCCGGCGCATTCTTCTTCTCCATCACCGGCAGGGTAGCGTGCGTACGGCGGTTGGGGTTTTTTCGATTTGGAGAAGTTGATGGGACGTGAGAGGGGTGGTTTCGTGCGTGAGCGAGAATGAGATGATCGTGTGCGAGAGGGAGGGAGGGAGGGGCTTACGCGTCCTAAATGCGACCCGCGTCCTACGCGTCCACTATTTGCACGTCTGCACCGCGACACGCGTCAACAATGGCACGTCTTCCACTTCTGCACCGCAACACGCATCCTCGGGTCTAACCCTGGAAATTTAGATATACTCATGTATACCCCCGAGTCATATACTAGCATTTTATTTGTGCTCAGTTTTCTCCTTGAGTGCTAATACTGGCTAGTGTAATATACTCAGTTTTACCCTCAAGTGGCTGGTCAACAGAGAGTCAACAAATGGGATTAACTAGTTAAATGAGTTATTTAATGTGCAAAAAATTCCGAAAAAGAGTGGCACTTACTCATGGAGTGTTTACCACAAATTGCCACTTCTCAAATCATAGATAAATCAAGTTTCACCACAAATTGCCACTTCTCAAATCACCTAGTAGCTATGAAGGTGCATGGTTTTCCATAATAAGCCCTACCCAAAACAGCTTTCCCCAAAACATACTTTGTCTGAATGAGGCCATAATTTTCACACTCATGTAGATTTGTATTGCAAATAGTTTGAGGTAGGCCAAGGTGGGTTTCATTGTACAAAACATGCATTTTCCATTTTTTAAATCTCATATTTGAATCCCTTAGTCTGTTTACTACTCACTTGCCCTTGGTTTCTTGATACTACTCAGTTTTGCCCTCTCCCTTCACAAACTCTCACGCACGCCCAACATTGCCCCGATTGGTCTAGCCCATGTCACGCGGATCGTGCCCGCCGACCGTTGATCGTACGATCTAACGGGCGAGGATAACCCCTATCTCTCTCTCCGGTCGGGGCCACCACCCTCTCTCTCTCTGTCGTCGGTTAGCGTCACGCAAAGTTTGGTTTTCCGCATTATTTTTCACGAGCTAAATTATAAACTCTTTTTAGGCATTACTTTTCACGCAAAAAATGATAAACCATCACCGATTTGTTGTAGCCATTACTTTTCACGCAAAAAAATGATACACCATCACCCATTTCTTGTAGGGATTGTACCCATTACTTTTCACGCAAAAAACGATAAATCATCACCGATTTTGTTGTAGCCATTACTTTTCACGCAAAAAATGATACACCATCACCCATTTCTTGTAGCCATTACTTTTCACGCAAAAAACGATAAACCATCACCGATTTGTTGTAGCCATTACTTTTCACGCACAAAAATGATACACCATCACCCATTTCTTGTACCCATTACTTTTCACGCAAACAACGATAAATCATCACCGATTTTGTTGTAGCCATTACTTTTCACGCAAAAAATGATACACCATCACCCATTTCTTGTAGCCATTACTTTTCACGCAAAAAATATAAACCATCACCGATTTTGTTGTAGCCATTACTTTGCACGCAGAAAATGATACACCATCACCCATTTCTTGTAGCCATTACTTTTCACGCAAAAAATAATAAACCATCAACGATTTGTTGTAGCCATTACGGTAAATGATAAACTATCACGAATTACCATTTCTTTTAGGCATTACTTTTCACGGTAAAATGATAAACTATATCACGAAGTTCCATTTCCGTCAAGATAGTCCGCATTACTTTTTTGTTGAGATATATACCCCCACAACGGTCGTCTCCTCCTTAATTTATTGTGTAAACCCCCACAACGGTCATCTCCTCCTTAATTTATTGTGTAAACCCCCACCAACGTTCACCTCCTCCTTATTTTATTGTGTAAACCCCTACAACGGTCATCTCTCCCTTATAAACACCCACACGGCCATCCCTTGTGTCAATAGGTTCTGCCTCTCTCTCTTCTTCGTTCACATACACTTGATCATCCATTGCCATGGCTTCCACGTCTCGGACGCGGACCGGAAGGGGAAGGGGAAGGGGAAGGGGAAGGGGAAGGGGAAGGGGAAGGGGAAGGGGAAGGGGAAGTGGATCATCATCATTGCCACCACCACCGTCAACACTGCCATTGATCATAGAGGAGTTCTTCATCATCGTCTATGAAGACCCTTTGGTCAAGAAGGTACGTACGCGTTCCCACATATATGATGCATGTGATTAATTATGGGCATGTTCTAAAAAACCTTTAATTTTAAACGATCGGCGCTCGATCTCTTTGCAGGAACTCCCAAAAAGTTTGCGGACTATCTTGACGGCCAGGAGCCAGCTAAGGTGTATCTCGCGAGCAGCTGACTCGCGGTCCTCGTCTCCGGACCGTGGAGGTCCTATTTGACGGACAAGGCCGGATGTACCTCGACAAGGGCTGGGAGAAATTCGCCATCGCGCACGGTGTGGATTTCGGCTGCCACGTACACTTCAAATATGAAGGCGATGATGTGCTCACAAGTGAAGGTGTTCGACGGAACAATGTGCAGGAAGTACTACTACTCGGACGACGAAGATACTAACGATGAAAGCGACGACGACGTGAAGCCATGCATCCATCCCCTTTAGATAAGGGGATTATGACCAAGAATATATATGTAGCTTCATATGCATTGATTTAGAGATCTAGCTATTTTCTATATATTATGCATGTAAAAAATAATATCGCATTTCCACTATTATTCGAGCACCACATCCTCCAAACAATGACGATGCCGATATCGGCATGGTCAGAACGGCTATGCTCGCCGCCACTGCTAGGTCAACGTCGGGATGCACAATGTTTAGCATAAGAGTCACTTTAGATTAAGCTGCGAAAATAGTCACCTGCCACATCGGTCATTGGCTGCGGAGGCCCCACAGAGCGGCATTATATAATTTTCTTTAAATAAATAGACGACCCACTGGTCATTGGCTGCGGCAGCCCCATAGAGCGGCCCCATTTGTCATTGGCATCACCGCGTATACAATCAGGAAATAAAACGGCCCACGCGTCAGCGGTAGATGGATGGCTACCCGTCAGCACGAGACGGTCGAGAGGAACCGACCCGACGGTAACGGTAAGGCCTTCGACCCGACGGCAACCCGCGTCTTCGAGGGGTTTCAAACTAGAGGGAGGGGAAAGCTGAGGAAAAACTAAGGGGCTGGGGAAAACTGAGTACAACTAACGAAGCAGGGGCACGAAAATAGAAATCCCTATTTAAAACTATGGTTGATATTGATTATATACTTATTATATGTTATTTGTGATCTTGCATGCTCTCTGTTGCTAGTAGATGCGCTGGCCAAGTATGTGCTTGTGCCTCCAAGAGGGAGTATTTATGATCGGTAGTGGGTTCATGCCTTTAGTAATATGGGAGAGTGACAATAACTTCTAAGGTTGTAGATGTGATGTTGCTACTAGGGAGAAAACAACAATGATTTATCCAAGGATAATTCGATTATTTACTTTACACACTTTCCTTAATGCAATAATCTGTTGCTTGCAACTTAACACTGAAAGATGTGCGGATGCTAACCGGAAGGTGGATTATTAGTTATAGATGCAGTTGGATTACGGTCTATGTATCTTGTTGTAATGCCCAAATGACTCTCATAGTAATCATCTTGTCATGTATGATCTTTATTCTGTCAATTGCCCAGCTGTAATTTGTTTACCCAGCATGTTATTTATGGAGAGACACCTCTAGTGAACTGTGGACCCCGGTCCTTTATTTTACACTGATAAAACCATCAACTGCAAGCACTGTTCTCTTTATTTCACTGCAAATAAACATCGCTTTCCACACTATACGTCTAATCCTTTGTTTTCAGCAAAACCGGTGAGATTGACAATCTCACTGTAACTTTGTTATTGTTTTCCTTAGTTTATTTTACTTTGTCTTGTTTGCTTCTTTTTATCAAAAATACAGAAAAATAGTTTCTATAATAGTTGTTATTTCTGTTGCTCTGTTTTAATTTTGCTAAAATTAGTACTCTTGAGAACAGCATGTTATGTGACTTTACTAGCACAAACAACAATGATTTCATTTGTACACCTATTGCTCCATCCGCTCCTAAAGCAGCTTTCTATGAAATTAAACCCGCTTTGTTAAATCTTGTTATGAGAGAGCAGTTTTCTAGTGCTAGTACTGATGATGCTGCTTCTCATCTTAATAATTTTGTTGAACTTTGTGAGATGCAAAAATATAAGGATGTAGATGAACATATTATTAAACTAAAATTGTTTCCTTTCTCTTTGAGAGGGAGAGCTAAAGATTGGTTGCTATCTTTGCCTAGAAATAGTATTGATTCTTGGTTTAAATGCAAAGATGCTTTCATCGGAAAATATTATCCTCCTGCTAAGATTATATCCTTGAGAAGTGACATAATGAAATTTAAACAATTTTATGATGAACATGTTGCTCAAGCTTGGTTATATCCCAATTTCTGTAATTTTTATTTTGTTGAGTCTTGGAAGTTGTTACCTCTGTAACAACCTCTTCTTATCCTTTTTATTTCGTTTTTGTGCCAAGAATAGCCTCTAATAGGAAGAAGGTAAGATTTAGGAAAGTTGTTGTCCTGAAACAAATTTTGTGCTGTCACCAAAAAAGTTTGTATCCCAAGATAGGACGTTGTATTGATCTGACAATTTTTGATCATATGCCCCGGGTTATTATCTAACTTTCATTAGTTTTGCACTTTTCAATTTGAGCAACAGAAGATTTTTGAAAAAATTGATCTTTACCTGTTGTTATGTTTTGACAGATTTCTGCCACTATTTGCATTTGCCTCTTAATTTTTTTCTTTTTGAGTTCTTTTGAGAGAAAGAGGTTTTTGAAGAAGTTGCTACAGTAGTTAATGTTTTAATGGATGTTTGACTTGTGTTATAACTGAACCAAAGTGGATTTGTTATTTTGAATGCACTAATGATGCAAATGAAAATTGTGTGAAGTTTTGTATGAAGGAAGTTTTCAAGTGTAGGGAGAGAAGAATGATGTGATGAGATGAAGAATGGACAAAAGCTCAAAATTGGGTATGCCCGTATCACTGATAGCATGCAAGACACACGTCTGTTGGGAACCCCAAGAGGAAGGTGTGATGCGTACATCAGCAAGTTTTCCCTCAGTAAAAAACCAAGGTTATCGAACCAGTAGGAGTCAAGGAACACGTGAAGGTTGTTGGTGGCGGAGTGTAGTGCGGCGCAACACCAGGGATTCCGGCGCCAACGTGGAACCTGCACAACACAATCAAAGTACTTTCCCCCAACGTAACAAAGTGAGGTTGTCAATCTCACCGGCTTGCCGTAAACAAAGGATTAGATGTATAGTGTGGATGATGATGTTTGTTTGCGAAGAACAAGAAAGAACAAGTATTGCGATAGATTGTATTTCGGATGTAAAGAATGGACCGGGGTCCACAGCTCACTAGTGGTGTCTCTCCCATAAGATAAATGCATGTTGGGTGAACAAATTACAGCTTGGGCAATTGACAAATAATGAAGGCATAACAATGCACATACATATATCATGATGAGTACTATGAGATTTAATCAGTGGCATTACGACAAAGTACATAGGCCGCTATCCAAGCATGCATATATGCCTAAAAAGTCCACCTTCAGGTTATCATCCGAACCCCTTCCAAATATTAAGTTGCAAACAACGAGACAATTGCATTAAGTATGGTGCGTAATGTAATCAACACAAATATCCTTAGACAAAGCATTGATGTTTTATCCCTAGTGGCAATAGCACATCCACAACCTTAGAACTTTCTCGTCACTCGTCCCGCATTCAATGGAGGCATGAACCCACTATCGAGCATAAATACTCCCTCTTGGAGTCACAAGTATCAACTTGGCCGAGCCTCTACTAGCAACGGAGAGCATGCAAGAACATAAACAACATATATGATAGATTGATAATCAACTTGACATAGTATTCAATATTCATCGGATCCCAACAAACACAACATGTAGCATTACAAATAGATGATCTTGATCATGATAGGCAGCTCACAAGATCTAACATGATAGCACAATGAGGAGAAGACAACCATCTAGCTACCGCTATGGACCCATAGTCCAGGGGTGAACTACTCACACATCGATCCGGAGGCGATCATGGTGATGAAGAGACCTCCGGGAGATGATTCCCTCTCCAGGCGGGGTGCCGGAGGCGCTCCCGAATCCCCCGAGATGGGATTGGCGGCGGCGGCGTCTCTGGAAGGTTTTCCGTATCGTGGCTCTCGGTACTGGGGTTTTCGCGACGAAGGCTTTAAGTAGGCGGAAGGGCGGAGTCGGAAGGCTGACAGGGGCCCCACACGCTAGGGCGGCGCGGGCACCCCTTAGGCCGCGCGGCCCTAGTGTGGCGGCGCCTCGTCGCCCCATTTCGTAATCCTTTCGGTCTTCTGGAAGCTTCGTGGAAAAATAAGACCCTGGGCGTTGATTTCGTCCAATTCCGAGAATATTTTCTTTGTAGGATTTCGAAACCAAAAACAGCAGTAAAACAACGAATCGGCTCTTCGGCATCTCGTCAATAGGTTAGTGCCGGAAAATGCATAATAATGACATATAATGTGTATAAAACAAGTGAGTATCATCATAAAAGTAGCATGGAACATAAGAAATTATGGATACGTTTGAGACGTATCAAGCATCCCCAAGCTTAGTTCCTACTCGCCCTCGAGTAGGTAAACGATAACAAGGATAATTTCTGAAGTGACATGCTATCATAATCTTGATCAATACTATTGTAAAGCATATGAGATGAATGCAGCGATTCAAAGAAATGGTGAAAACAATGAGTAAACAACTGAATCATATAGCAAAGACTTTTCATGAATAGTACTTTCAAGACAAGCATCAATAAGACTCGCATAAGAGTTACTCATAAAGCAATAGATTCTTAGTAGAAAGCTTTGAAGCAACACAAAGGAAGATATAAGTTTCAGCGGTTGCTTTCAACTTCAACATGTATATCTCATGGATAATTGTCAACACAAAGTAATATAACAAGTGCAATAGGTAAACATGTAAGAATCAATGCACACAGTTGATACAAGTGTTTGCTTCTGAGATAGAGAGAATGGGTAAACTGACTCAACAATAAATGTTTGGGGGATGACCCCCGGTATGCCAAAGGCATGCCAAAACCGGATGGTTTAGGCCATCAAGATACCGGTTTAATGTTTATACCGGAGCACGAAGTTAAGGATTTGGCTAAGTGAAGCTAAACCGGTATCCCCAGAAGGGGTATGCCGGAACCGGATAGAGGAGACACCGGGCTACCGGTAAGAAGTGCACTGTAGCACGTCGGCAGGACTCGGTCAAAGATTCTCTCCAGAGCTAGAGGACAAAGATGAGCTAAGCAAAGTAGCTTTAAACGAAGGCTCGACGATAAAGAAGAGGATGATGCTGAAAGAAGCCGGAGGACGTCAGCCTCCCTGATTAAAGAAGACCCCGGTGTCATCTATGATTAAAGTAACTTTGTAAAGTAATTTGTCTAGTCAAAGATGCCATTAGGGTTTCTAGGGTTTCTTCCCCTGTAAGTCACCCTCTCCCTTATATAAGGAGAGGGGGTAGCCCTCTTCACGGGCACGTACGTATGTGAGCCCTTGTATTCAGAAACCTGTAACTTGTTGAGATCAATAAAGAAGATGATCTAGAGCGAGTTTTTCCTTATGTCTTTCTTCTTCTACCTCTAGCCTTGGCTAAGTTCTTGAGGAAAGCATCCGGAAGTTCATCCCATCTAATCACAAACCATCCCCCGAATCCTCTAGCGTCCATTCGGCCCCATCTTAAGCCATCCTATGGCATCTGTCTGTTCCCCACGACGACAGTTGGCGCCCACCGTGGGGCATGAAGTGGCGCTTGCTGGAGTTCATATTCGGGCGGGCATCCTCGAGGTCGCCGGCGAGCGGACGGTGTCTGCGCTCGTCCAGCGCCTCTACTCCATGGACTTCATCAACGACAACGCGGGCTGCTTCGCCAACGGCGGCATCTTCCCCAAGAACGGCCGCATCATCGAGTTCGGCAGCCACCGCGTCTACTTCGGCACCGTCCCTGTGCGCCAGCGCCTCTCGCCGGTGCTGGTGGCACCGGACCCGCCAAGGTGGCTCTGTGCTGGCCGCGCCGCCGGCAACGTCGAGGTAATGATGGCCGGCGCGGTCGACGCGGGCAAGGAGGCTGTGGATGAAGGTGCTGGCCGTGCGGCTTCGACCCGTGCGGCCAAGCCACCGCTGGAGCGCGACGCTGGCGCCGCGGGAGCATCTTCCGCACCACCGGAAACACCACTCCAAGCGGCGATGAACGTGCTGGCAACCCCCATCGCGCAGAACATCGACCCGGCAGCGGCTCAGGTGGAGCTAGAGGCACAACGCCAGAAGCTGCTCGCGAACGGCGCCGACATCGTCCGGGCGCAGCGCGAGCTAAATCTAACCCTACGTGAGTACAACGCTGCCCATGGCTTTGCTTCTGTTAGCGCTCATGCTGCTAGGATACCGGAGAACCAGCTTAAAGCTCGCAATCTAGATCAGGATTTGCGTAAGGAAGTTCTTGCCGGCAAAAGTACCTCCGCATCCGTGAGCATCGTAGAGAAACCTAAGTACGAGTAGCTCGGATAAAACTATAAAAGCTGCTAAGGCTGCGAGTAGAGCTATGTGAATCGCTTTCCGGAGATGCTTTGGCAAAACAGCAAGAGCGTGTCGAGAGCTGCTAGAAACTATCGAGCAGCAGAATGCTGAGCAGCTGGCTAAGCTGAACAAGGCTGCGGCCTCAAAATCCGCGCGTTCAACAAAGAATGCCGGAAGCAAGTCCAATGGGAAGGCCTCGTCCCCCCATCCGGACAAAAGGAGAGAAAAAGAGATGAACGCACAGCAGATGACTGTGTACGATCCGGTCCTTGCCGGAAAACAACAAGCCGGGCAACACGATGCCGGTAGAAAAAGCCAAGGGGCAGATCGAGGCTACGCCAAAGGAGGCTATGCCGGAAACAATCATGCCGGTAGACATGAAACCGGGCAAAACTATCAAGCTGCAAGGGCAGCGTATGATGAGGAGGAGATGCCTCCACCAAGGTACCGACAGGCAAGGGCCGCGTGCACGGAACGTTACGATGAAGCTGACTCGACAAGACTCACCGCTACCGGAACCCATTGGGAGAGCGCGTGGGAGAAAGACACCTGCCAGAACGGGATGCGAGGCACCGTCTGGATAGAGTGTATCTGTCTGAAATGATAGAGGCAGAGGGTCCTCTGGGTCCAAAGTGTTTTGGCCCAAGGATCATGAAAGAGCAACCACCGGTTCGCAACTTCCAGTTGCCCCGTGACACCAAAACATATGATGGCACCACTAAGCCGGAGGATTGGCTCGCGGATTACGTGACCGCGGTATACGTTGCTGGCGGCGGAGGATGTGTAGCCGGAGGAGGAAACCGGCGTTGGGCCGTGAGGATTGTGCCAACGTTTTTAGTGGGACCGGCAAGAATCTGGTTGAAAAACTTGCCGGCAAGAAGCATAAATGGTTGGTTGGACTTTGAGAAAGCTTTTGTGAGTAACTTCAGTAGCACCTACCGGAGGCCCAACAGGCCTCAGCAGCTCGCTTTGTGCGTGCAGCGCCCACGAGAAACGCGACCGGGATTACCTGACCCGGTGGAACTCCATTAGAAACTCTTGTGAAGGGGTGATAGAAGCGCAAGCCATAGCTTGGTTTTGCAATGGATGCCGCAGAGGTTCGCCGTTGTGGCAAAAGCTACAACGGAACATGCCGGTAACTTTGGCAGAGATGATACGTGTGGCGGATAATTATGCGTTGGGAGACCCAATGCAACCGGCGGTACAAGCTGAGTCGGAACAATCAAACCCGCCTCAGCAGCGCCAAGAGATTTCACCCCCATGGGAAGGACCCTTCATTGTGAGCAAGGCTCTCCACAATGATGCCTATTACCTGATTGATGCACAGGAATGGAAGAAAGGAAAGGCGGACAGGTCCGGAGAGGAGACCAAGCATCCGTGGAATGTAGCTCTGTTGCGTCCTTTCTACTCTTGAAGTTGTGGTGTAAGAAGTTCCTTTTCGTACCTTATTTGCTATGAATAAAAGATGTCGGAACCTCGAATGAGTCTCGGGGACTACCCCTACTAAAGTTGCATGTAACATGTTTATTTTTTCAGTTTACCGGTTGCTTATTGAACGTTTTTTCTTTCCGGTTTAGTAGTGTGCTAAACCCTACCGGAGTCTTCTACTCGCCGATGTCCGCAACCCGGCTTCATGGCAAGCAAGATAAACCGGTAGGGGATAAGCACATGAACTCGCGAAGAGGGAGAGCGGGAAAGAACAATCCGGAAAAATTTAACTAACCCCGGTTATACCGGTTTTTTGCAAAAATTTCGAGTTATTTCTAAGTTCAAGAAAGTGCTTGCTTGGTAAAAGAACTTTGTGCTCATACGCCAAAAACGCCTGGAGAAGGTAGGCAGAGCCAAAGCAAAAGAGCCAAGTGTGCATCGAATTGGATGTGGAAACAATTTCGGGATCGTTGCAGTGCAAGACAAAATCGGAACGATAAGCAAAGTGCTAAGTTAACAAACCAACATAGCTTAATAAGTTACCGGTATGCAAGACACCTGCATAAAGTTGTACCACAACCAAAAGGATGAGTTTTATCTTACATCATAAGACCCCGACATACCGGGGTAGAATTTAATCAACACTGTTTTACGACAGACAGGAACAATCGAGCATATCATAGCAAATCTTCAGGCAGCAGGAGCTTCTGGAGGCACGACACCAGCTTCTGGAGCTTCCGGAGGCTGCTCATCGGCACCGGCATCTTCCTCTCCTTCGTCCTCTTCTTCCTCTTCATCACTGAGGTAGGCCCGAACCTGGGCGTACTCAGCAAGCTGGTAGGCCCGATCCTGCCGCTTCGCGGTAAGGACCGGGTCCACATCAGTTGGAGCATCTTGGCGCACGCCGAGGAGAGCATCCAGATCCAGGTCTTCGTACCAAGAGCAGGTGACGCGCAGCATCGTATCTGCCCCGGCACGAGCCGCGGAGCACTGCCATTCGCGAATCCTCCGCCCGGCATCTTTCAACCGCTCGGAGGTGAGCGTCAGGGTCTTCGGCAGCGCTTCTCCAGGCCACAAAACCTTATAGAGCTGGATCGCCACGTCAGGCAGGTCGGAGAGGTGCCGGTCCACATCGCGCATATGCTGGACGCGGGCAGAAAGGGCAACCAAGTGATCATAAGGATCCCAAGGTGCGGCCAGATCATGGAATTGCTGCGCAACCCGGCGATCTGAAACCTTCTTTTCTGCGTGCACCTGTGAGTCCGGAAAGAGTTCTGCAAAATAAAGGAAAGATATAAGGAAAATACTACCGGAACAAATAAGCTTATAAGCAAAGGCCGGAAGAGAAAGAAGAAACACTTACCGAGGGCGAGCGCGTCGGTTCGCGCAACCAACTCATCATACTCCTTCTGCTCCGCGGTTAAGCGGGCGACCTGGTCTTCGGCAGCCTTCCGGAACTTGCCCATTTCCTCCAGCTCCGCCCTCAGCACCGCAGTGGAGTTGGCGGAATCATCCACAACCTCCGCCAGCCTGGCCTCGGCTGCTGCCTTGGCATCCTTTAGCTCTTGGTCATGCTGGAGCACGGCCTGGATAGCCTGTTCCTTGAGCTCCCTGGAGGCGGTCTTCTGGGCATCCAGCGCCTCGTGGTGCTCCTTGATGAGCTGCTCCTTTTCACCTGGGTACCGGAAAGAAAAGTGTTAGCAAAGTTGCTCGGAAAGCACAAGTTAACCGGAAAAGAAAAAGAGGTACCTTGGAGTGCGGTGATCTGGGCCTTTAGGGCTTCAATGGTAGCTTCCGGGACAACTGTTGAACAAAAAATTCATAAGTGTTAAAAAAGAAAACGTCCCGGTAAGAAGATGCCGGAGGAAGAAAAGGAAACAAACCTTGGCAGTGGCTGTGGGCCTCGGCAAGGTCCCGATGCTCCCAGAGAAGCTCCTCGAAGAGCTGTTTCCGAGCATCCGCCGTGGTCTGTTCAAAGGAAGATAATTGTGAGAAAGAAGCCGGTTTCTCTATGCTTTTACTCAAGTTTCGCGCTAAGAGCTGCGCCCTCAAACCGAAACTCGGGGACTGGCTATGCCGGTGTTTCAAGTTTTTGCTTAAGTTTCGCGCTAAGAGCTGCGCCCTCAACCCGAAACTTGGGGACTGGCTATGCCGGTGTTTCAAGTTTTTGCTTAAGTTTCGCGCTAAGAGCTGCGCCCTCAACCCGAAACTCGGGGACTGGCTATGCCGGTGTTTCAAGTTTTTGCTTAAGTTTCGCGCTAAGATCTATGCTCTCAACACGAAACTCGGGGACTGGGAAGATAGACAAGATCCGGAAAGAAAGAAACCGGCATCAACAGAAAAGTTGCAAAAGATATTGGTGAAACTTACCACTACGTTGCTGGTGGCGTCATACCACGCACTGTCGAACTACTTCACTGCGCGCTTGAGCCGCATGAAGTGTTCCTCGGTGGACCGAGGCCCAGCAGGGTCTGGCGCCGGAAGCCGGTCCTTCCCCAGGCCGCGAGTGGATGCAGATATATCCGCATCATTCCACTTTTGGGCGTAGGGGAGAAGGTGCCCCAGGTCCCGGCCCTCGCGCTTTAGCTCAACGATCCGGCCCAAGAGGCCGGAAGGTTTCTCTCCAACCGCAGCAGCGGCGGGGCTGACATGCAGCACCAGAGGCTGTGGGCCGGTGGCTGAGGTGCCGCCCTCCATAGCTTTTCCCCTGGAAGCCCCCGGCTTGAGGAACTTCGCGAGCTTGAGGGTCTCGGGCGGCAGCGTCGGCTTGGCCGCGGAAGGTCCTTGGCTGAGCGGCGGCGTTGGAGTGGCCCCAGTAGGCTCAAGGAGAGGAGCTTCTAGCAGCGTAGAGGAAGCTGGCACGGAAGTGTCCGGCGCGGCCTTGGTGGGGGAAGAGCTGGAGTGCTTCTTCTTCTTCTTTGGGGCGAGAGGAACCAGAGGTTCCGCCCGCCCGACAGCTTCATCATCGGCGCCGGTGTTGCTGGCGCCGGTATCTGGGTTCTCTAGAGGGGAGGTGAGATCCTCCTCCGCGCGGTGATCAAGAGGTGTAGGGGCCGCGCGCCCCGCACTTGTGGTGCCTCCTAGAGGGGAGGCAGAGAGGTCGCCGGTACCGGATGGTACCGGGCTTGACTGAGGAGGAGGAGTTGGGGCCCTTGCGGTTCCCTCGGAGGTCACCGGCTTCGGGCCGCTGGCCTCTTGGACAGCTTGAGAGCAGGGCTGAACAAAAGGAGAGGAAAGATCAAAAACAGCAAAGAGAAGGGAAAAGTTTGGAAAACGAAGCAAATAGAGAAACAGAGAACTTACCCAGAGGAGACCGGCATCTGCTTATGCTTGTAGCGCCTCCTGCCAGTCTCTTTCCCTCCAAGGACTTCCGTCCGGAAGCGTTTGGCGGGGGGAGCTTGGCTGGAGCCGGCGTCAGGAGCAGGCGCCTTGTTCTTTTTGCTCTGGGGCATGTGCTTCTCCAGGAACTCATGGCCGACCTCGGCCTGCAGGGGAGGCACGTGCTCGTGGACCTGTGGTTCGGGGCCAGCTGAGGGAGCATCTAAAGAAGGAAATAGGCAACAAAATATGAGAGACCAGAAGAGGAAACTACCTCAAGCATGGTGAGCTCATCGTCGGAACCGGAAGCCGCAGAAGAAAAGTTACCAGGGCGCTGAATGGGGATGCGGCCCATCTTGAGATCGTACCAAGGGACGAAGGGATCTGGATCAACCTTGTCCAAAGGGCGCTTCCGGCAAGGGCCTCGCCGATCTGATTCGATGCGAGGGAAGCGGTCCTTGGCCTGAAAACAAAAAGAAAAACAGTTAGCCCTAGCATAAAAGTTACCGGTAGAACAACCCGGGGGGCGCAATCTCTTACTTCCTTGGTTGGAGGGTTGAGGGAGCTAAGAGGCAGAAAGCCCCACTCCCAGTCATCCGGCATGTCCGTTTGGCATATTTGACTAGCCTTGAGGACCACGTCCGCTTTGCTTAATGGAAGGCCGGTGATCTTGGTGGGATCGCCAGGGCCGTACATCTCGCTTATCTTATGCGCCCGGCGCTTGAGGGGAAGCACCCGGCGGCTGATGAAGGTGCAGATGATATCATCGGAGCAGATGTTGGTCTCCTTCATCAACTTTTCCATGAAGCGTACCACCCGGTTCGTCTCTATGTGATCCGTACCGGGGAAGTAGCTCCAGTTGGCCTTGGTGGGTGGCGCCGGGTTGAAAGCCGGCAGATTGATGAGATCCGCGACGCCATCGTTCTTCACGTAGAAGAACGTTGTCTGCCACAACCGGCAGGACTCGAGGCCGTTGAACTTAAAAAAGGGGCTCCCTTGGCGGGAGCCGATGATACAAGACCCGCATTGTACGGGGGGTTTGGGCTTGGGAATATCCTTGCCCTGGACCGAATTGATCCGGAGAGAGAAGAAGCGGGCAAAGGTCTCGCGAGCGGGACGGATGCCGATATAGCCTTCCATGAAGGCGACAAAGCAAGAGAGATAGAAAACGGCGTTGCCGGGAAGGTGGTGAGGCTGGAGTCGATAAAAATCAAGAAATTGGCGAAAGAAGTCGGAGGCAGGAAGGCCGAAGCCACGCTCAAAGTGAGCAAGAAAGACAACGACGTCACCGGGTTCAAGCACCGGTTCGATCTCGTCGCCTGGAAGCCGGCAGGAGACTCCCTCCGGTATCCTCCGAGACCGGTAAAGCCAGTCAATCTCATGTTGTGTCACGTCGGAACCTCTCCAGGCTCCGCGTGTGATACCGGAAAGATCCTTTCCGGGGGCCCGGCTGGAGGTGCCGACCTCTTGGTCCTTGCCGGATTCAGTTTCCATCCGGGCGAGATCTGCGGTAAGCCCGTCGGAAGTCCTACTTCCTTGGCTACTAGAAGATGAGGCGAGAAGGGATTCTTCGCTAGACATGTGGGTCTGGAGGACGCCGGTATCTACCCGCAAAACAGTTTTCCCAAAAACTACCCTCGCGCGAAGATCTACGAGTAAGAGGAAAAGCAAACTAAAAAGGAAGTAAATACTCTACCGGCCCAAGATCTGGAAAGCAAAGAGAAAATAGGAAAATGCGTATTGAGCCTAACCTGAGGCGGCGGAGGCGCTTAGGAAGAAGTTCACCGGAGAAATGGCGAGCCCCTGGCCGTCGACGAAGGCCGGCGGCGGAAAAGGGCGAAGTCCGCCGGAGGAAGCTCGAATCAGCAGCGAGGAGGGAACGCAGCAGGAACTCCGCGCGATGAAGAGCTTCGGCGCAGCGGGAGCAGCGTCGCAACGTCGACAGGAGCAGCGCTCTGGCGGCGATCGGCGGCGACGAGGAAGCAAGGGGCGAAGGGCTCGAGGTGCTCTGGAAATGGGGGCAAATGCGAAGAAGAAGATGAAGTGGAACCGCTCCGCCCTTATATAGAGAGAAGAGGAAGTGGGCCGAAAAACGTCGGGCTGCGGCGGTTCGCCTCGTGGGCCACCACGTGGCACGCAGATACACGTGCGGAGAATAACATGCCACAGGGAGGCCGCACGGATCCGAAACGGCCGCGAGGATCCGGTGTGGCGCCATAAATGCTGGCGCAGAAGCCGAAGGGAAGTGACCTCCGACACCGGCGCGTCAGACACAGTGCGCACGTCACTGACAGGCACTGTACCCGAGAAATTCTCGACTTCGCCGAGGAGAGAGTTAATGTCTAAGATGCCGGGGAATAAGATACCGGAGGCACCTTGAAAAGAGAGAAAGAAGTAAATCCGGCAAAGATGCCGGAGATCTAAGTTCATCGCCGGAAAGATTAAACCGGTACCTTAAGTATGAGAACCTCGCATGGTCCGTCGGATAGGATCCACCGGACTATACCAGCTTCGGGGACTAATGTTGGGGGGATGACCCCCGGTATGCCAAAGGCATGCCAAAACCGGATGGTTTAGGCCATCAAGATACCGGTTTAATGTTTATACCGGAGCACGAAGTTAAGGATTTGGCTAAGTGAAGCTAAACCGGTATCCCCAGAAGGGGTATGCCGGAACCGGATAGAGGATACACCGGGCTACCGGTAAGAAGTGCACTGTAGCACGTCGGCAGGACTGGTCAAAGATTCTCTCCAGAGCTAGAGGACAAAGATGAGCTAAGCAAAGTAGCTTTAAACGAAGGCCTGACGATAAACAAGAGGATGACGCTCGAAAGAAGCCGGAGGACGTCGGCCTCCCCGATTAAAGAAGACCCCGGTGTCATCTATGATTAAAGTAACTTTGTAAAGTAATTTGTCTAGTCAAAGATGCCATTAGGGTTTCTAGGGTTTCTTCCCCTGTAAGCCACCCTCTCCCTTATATAAGGAGAGGGGGTAGCCCTCTTCACGGGCACGTACGTATGTGAGCCCTTGTATTCGAAACTCAGTAACTTGTTGAGATAAATAAAGAAGATGATCTAGAGCGAGTTTTTCCTTATGTCTTTCTTCTTCTACCTCTAGCCTTGGCTAAGTTCTTGAGGAAAGCATCCGGAAGTTCATCCCATCTAATCACAAACCCTCCCCCGAATCCTCTAGCGTCCATTCGGCCCCATCTTAAGCCATCCTATGGCATCTGTCTGTTCCCCACGACGACAATAAAGTAAAAGAATGGCCCTTCGCAGAGGGAAGCATGGATTACTATTTTTGTGCTAGAGCTTTTCATTTTGAAAACATAGAAACAATTTTGTCAATGGTAGTAACAAATCATATGTGTTATGTATAAGATATCCTATAAGTTGCAAGCCTCATGCATAGTATACCAATAGTGCTCGTACCTTGTCCTAATTAGCTTGGATTAACATGGATTATCATTGCATAGCATATGTTTCAACCAAGTGTCACAAAGGGGTACCTCTATGCCGCCTGTACAAAGGTCTAAGGATAAAGCTCGCATTGGATTTCTCGCTTTTGATTATTCTCAACTTAGACATCCATACCGGGACAATATAGGCAACAGATAATGGGCTCCTCTTTAATGCATAAGCATTCAACAACAGTTGAAATTCTCATAAGAGATTGAGGATTGATTGTCCACACTGAAACTTCCACCATGGATCATGGCTTTAGTTAGCGGCCCAATGTTCTTCTCTAACAATATGCATACTCAGACCATTTGATCATGAAAATCGCCCTTACTTCGAGACAAGACGAACATGCATAGCAACTCACATGATATTCAACAAAGGTAATAGTTGATGGCGTCCCCGAAACATGGTTACCGCTCAACAAGCAACTTATTAAGAAATAAGATACATAAGTACATATTCTTCACCACAATAGTTTTTAAGGCTATTTTCCCATGAGCTATATATTGCAAAGACAAAGGATAGAATTTTAAAGGTAGCACTCAAGTAATTTACTTTGGAATGGCAGAGAAATACCATGTAGTAGGTAGGTATGGTGGACACAATTGGCATAGTTTTTGGCTCAAGGATTTGGATGCACGAGAAGAATTCCTCTCAATACAAGGCTAGGCTAGCAAGGTTGTTTGAAGCAAACTCAAGTATAAAATGGTGTAGCAAAGCTTACATATGAACATATTGCAAGCATTATAAGACTTTACATCGTCTCCTTGTTGTTCAAACACCTTAACCAGAAAATATCTAGACTCTAGAGAAACTAATCATGCAAACCAGATTTTAACAAGGTCTATGTAGTTCTTCATTAATGGGTACAAAGTACATGATGCAAGAGCTTAAACATGATCTATATGAGCACAACAATTGCCAAGTATCAAATTATTCAAGACATTATACCATTTACCACATGCAGCATTTTCTGTTTCCAACCATATAACAATGAACGAAGCAGTTTCAACCTTCGCCATGAACATTAAGAATAAAGCTAAGAACATATGTGTTCATACGAAACGACGGAGCGTGTCTCTCTCCCAAACAAAGAATGCTAGGATCCGATTTTATTCAAACAAAAACAAAAATAAAAACAAACGGACGCTCCAAGTAAAGCACATAAGATGTGACGGAATAAAAATATAGTTTCAGTAGAGGTGACCTGATAAGTTGTCGATGAAGAAGGGATGCCTTGGGCATCCCCAAGCTTAGATGCTTGAGTCTTCTTAAAATATGTAGGGATGAACCACGGGGGCATCCCCAAGCTTATACTTTTCACTCTTCTTGATAATATTGTATCATCCTCCTCTCTCGACCCTTGAAAACTTCCTCCACACCAAACTCAAAACAAACTCATTAGAGGGTTAGTGCATAATTGAAAATTCATATATTCAGAGGTGACATAATCATTCTTAACACCTCTGGACATTGCACAAAGCTACTGAAAGTCACTACAAGAAAAGTTGCCATGGCCGACGAAGTTGAAGTCGCGCCGTGGTTGCTGGTGTACCAAGGCCGACGATTTTGGTCCCTCCGTGGTGCATGTCAAAACTTTTTTTTTCTCGTTTTTGAGGCCACCTAGCCCGACGAAAGCGGCCAAAACGTCGCGTATGGTGGCCCGGGACGTGGTGCATCGCGAA
>NC_061513.1:67468384-67492443 GCF_022539505.1 Lolium rigidum | reverse complement strand
CCTTTGCACAGGTGTTAGTAAGAGCATCTCCACCGGCGGTCCTCAAATACTCGCCGGCAGGACCACCGGTACTGCTGTATGGGGGACACCGGCCTCCATTTAGGGACGCTGTTCCCACACCGACACCTCCCAAACGGCGGCCCCCAAATTTTTATTTTTTTTACAATATTTTGAAACAAAATATCAATCACATTTTATTCATACAATCATACAAATAGAATTAAATTATTCATACAATCAATCAAACAAATAGAATTAAATTATTCATACAATCACACAAATAGAATTAAATTATTCATACAATCAATCAAACAAATAGAATTAAATTATTCATACAATCAATCAAATAAATAGGACTTAAATTATTCATACAACCCAGCAAACAAATAGTACTTAAATTATTCATACAGGCAAATAAATAGAAATAAAATCATGCATTGTTGGCTGCCCCTCTCCTCACCCACAAATGCGCAGCTAGATCCGCCTTCAGCTGTGCATGGACACCTGCATCTCGAATTCCATTGTGCATATGAAGAAAAGCAGCAAATTCTTGGGGTACATGCTCTACCTCAGCTAGTGGTCCTTGATAATCAAATGGATGATCATCCTGCACAGGTGCGTCGCGCTCGCTCTCAATGATCATGTTGTGGATGATCACACAGGCGTTCATCACCTCCCACATGTGTGGCTCAGATCAAGTGAGAGCAGGGTACCTGACAATGGTGAAACGTTGCTGAAGCACCCCATAAGCACGCTCAACATCCTTGCGTGCTGCTTCCTGACATGTTGCAAAATAGGCTTCCATCTCGTTTGATGGAGAGGGAATTGTCTTCACAAATGTAGCATAGGTCGGGTAGATACCATCAGCTAGATAGTACCCCTTGTTGTATGTGTGGCCGTTTACCTCAAAGTTCACGGCAGGAGCTTGTTCCTCAGCTAGCCTGGCAAACACCGGAGAGCGCTGCAGCATGTTGATATCATTGTTTGTTCCTGCCATGCCAAATCTAAAGCTCATGGTCTGCCACTGCCTCAAGAATGACACTGCACTCACCAGTATGCCCCTTGTAGATCCCCTGCAAGCAAAAGGGCAATTCTTCCAGCCCCAATGCATACAGTCAATGCTTCGGAGCATCCCAGGAAAACCTCTCGTTGCATTCTTTTGCAGGATCCGAGCTGTATCATCTTCTCTTGGTGCTCTCAAATAGTCTTTAGCAAACACCGCTATGACGGCTCGGTAGAACCTGTAGAGTCTCTGTACATGTCGACTATGTCATCCGTAGGTAGTCATTGGTTGTATGTGGAGGAGCTCCGTACGCAAGACAGCGCATTGCAATAGTGCATTTCTGAATTGAGGTGAAGCCCCACAAACCTGTGCAATATTTCTTGGCCATGAAGTACTTGTCGTACTCCCTGACGTCGTGGACAATCTTCAAGAACAGCTCCTTGTTCATCCTAAACCGGCGCCGAAATTCCTTCGGCGAATGAGTCGCGTCGTCGTTGAAGTAGTCGGCGTCAATCAACATTACGCCGGCTTCACGATGCCGGTTGATGTTCCTCCTCTTGCATGGCTTTGAGCCGCCGCGCCGAGGCATGACGAAGAAAGGCTGGCGAACGCGCAGCATGTTCGTCAGAATCAGCTGCTGCTGTTGCCGCCAAACAGCCTGAGCGTTCTGCTCCTCCGTGAACAACTGCACCATCATCTCGCCATCGGCTGTCCGTCGCGGAAATCGGACGAACACCTTGCGGGCGGGGCGATACTATCGCGATGGCGGCGAGCTCTGTTCCGGGCGAAACAGCGGCCGCCGGTCGAGGGGGTGGTGGCCGTGTCGATGGACGGTGGTTCCTAGACAGTCGGCGGTGTCTATTGCAAGCAGGGGGCGCAGCGGCGACGGTGGCGATCTAGAGTGGTGGGAGTCGGCTCGGGCGTGTGTAGGAGGGGGAAATCGGTGTGTGTGGCTGCCAGGCGGAGCCCACGCTCGTTTTCAGACGTGTCGCGAGGTGCCGGCGTGCCCGATTCGCACCCTTGACGAAGGGGTCGGCATGGGGTTGCCGGCGATTCTATTGGGTTCCAAAATTGGCCGGCGTCGTTTGGGGCGCACCGGTGCGAGCCCATTTTCGCTGCCGATCCCCAAAATGCTATCGGAACCGGGGAGGGGGGGGGGGGGGGGGGAGATGCTCTAATTCCTTGTGATTTATAGCCACCTCTATAATCTGGATGCTGGAAACCCTTGGGACATCACAATCTTATCATTATAACCACACACATGTTACTCTTATAGTGATTTCTTATAGTGATTTATAGCAGCAGTAGAGTCTAAGAAGATCCACCGTCTGTGAGATCTAAAGATGGGTAACTTTTGTCTCCCCATCACGCACTCATCAACATATAAATTAGAACCATTGACAGGTGGGACCACCAATAAGGTAGAACCATTGTCACATTTGCCTAAGAAGATCCAGAGTCCAAGTCCCCGCCAACCAGGTTCTAATTTTAATGGTTTCTTCTACCACTGATAGGTGGGTCCCACCTATAAGGTAGAATCATGGTCACATAAGCCTAAGAAAATTTTACTAATTTGGACCTATTTGCTCCCTCGGTACAACTTAGTGGTCTCGCTTTGCAAGTTGTGGAACTAATTTGCACATAAAAACAAGTTGTGGGACTCAACGTGTATATGACTCATCTCATTTGTTATACATGTGAATTTTCAGATGCATTGTATGATAAAGAATAAACTACACATTGAGGTTACAGATAAATTATAGCATAGTTGTTCACAACAGCTGTAGTACAATTCTGATTTAGTTATCGTTACTAGTAGTATCATCTTAGTGAAGCATCAACTAGCAGCTCATTTTATAATGCTGTAAAAACTGCGAACCATACACAGCAAGTAAGTTCGGCAGCCTGAAACTTATATATCAACATCCCCTCCCGAGCTGGCTGAATCGCCATCGCTGCCGTCACTATCACTACTGCTGCTCCCACTTCCGCTCCCACTCCCACTGCTGCTGCTGCTGCTCCCACTCCCGCTAGAGCTAGAGGTGGCGTGCTCCACCTGCTGGCCTTCTGCATTGACTTGAGCCCGCAGGGCCTCAGCTGCATTAAGTCCCTCGTCAGCTTCATCATTTACATCTACATCAGCGACCTCATCATCCATGTCGAGCTGATTTGGTAAGTTGATGTCAAAACCGCGATAAGATGTCCCTTGTGCTGTGGCCATATTATTGGGTGAGCCATTGTCATCATCACCAAGTATATCTAGGTTTTCATCTTGGTCATTTGGATCAGGTGAAAAGGAAAATGGGTCTGCGGTGACTGGTTGATATGTAGAGCTCCTGTTGTTGCTTCTTGGTTCTGTCATGGGCAAGGAAGCAGATGAGCATATATTACAATCTTGTCACAGAAACCAAGAAGTTCAGCATATCCTAAGAAACACAGAAAGCCTGCAACCATGGCTAGCTGGTAGCATCTGTGAGGCTATGGGTGAAGGATCAACCCATAAGGCACCATTGAAACAGGAGCTAGCTATCTCTTAGTAGTGTTATAGTTGATATACCATAAGTTAGGTTAGGATCGAGAGTTTTGAGTTTGAATACAGTTGTTGAACAAGCCAAGAGTGGTTTCTGCATATAATGGGCTAGCATGCCCACTCTTTGAGATAAAAAGCAAGGAACAAAAGCCTGTGAGGCCTCGCTTAGGATGAGAGCCGTCTCTCTCCCTCTTCAAAACCACCATAAGAATACAAAAGCTAGCAAGGTTGGGAAATATCATGCAGCCAGCAAGCAATAACTATGTGAATATCCCTCAAGCGCAAATTCGGCTTTTGAAACGGATGATACTTATCCATTCTTATGCACAACTGTTCGGCCCTGACATGGTTCTTCTCGTTATACCAAAACATTTCAGGGACAATAACAGAGGCAGAGCTACAGCATCTTTTTATTGGGTTCACTTGCTTTTTAAAACTAGGTTCTAAGTAGATATAGGTAGTAAATATGTAGTGATTGTAAAGATGTTAAGCTAATTTCATTGGGGCATTGGGTTCATGTGAACTCTATGGTTACATGCTGGCTCCGCCACTGGACGATAGGAGAATATGAAACAAAATTTTACAGCCAAGCAAGTTCCAAATGTAAGTAGGACCCCAAAAAAAGGTGAATGTCTATCTGAGCAAAGTAACACCTGAAAAACAGGACTGCGAATCACAATGTGTGAGATATTTAACTCCGTTCAAATTTAACCGCTAAGGATTATAATCCTAGAAAAAATGCTCAGAAAATTTTCTAGAGTCAAAGCAGTGAAATACACGAAATGACTTGTTTGCTACCTCATGACATATACAAGAAGAAGCAGATTAAAGAAAAGAAAGCACATTGGTGTCAAGTTACCTGGATTTTCAGGTTCACCAATCTCAATGCGCTCAACCTCAACCTGCAGGATATTCAGAATCACGGTTAGATAAAAGTGCCTCTTGCAATACCAAACATTAGACTGATTGTACAACATCAAATCATGAAGGTTGGCAAAGATTCCATATAATATTTGTATAACCATATCGATGTCATCTGACAATTTTAACTATGACTTTAGGGCAAGAACTGATGCGTACTTGTAAATAAATCTAGTCACAATGCGATATTGTGTCATATATATTGTGCAGGTGCACTTGCCACTTCATGCAGTTTGAAAATAAACTTAGTCAGGTGAACTGGCACGGTACTATGATGCACATCTCCAGAGAAAGGGGGATCTATGCACGATAGACAATACAGGAGGATGGCATTGTTGGAGGGCGAGAGCGAAATGTCACGACGATGAGCAGAAGCAGCAGCAACAGTTTTGTGAATCACTGTTGCACTGGAGTGGTAACTGATAAGAGGCTGGGAATAACTGTTGCACTAGCAATAGAGAACACATCCGGAAAGAACGGGAAGGAAAAAGGAATCGAGGTGTAAAACAGAGGATTGAAAAACAGCAGAAGAACACAGGAACAGGAAAGAAACGGGTGACTGAGAAACAGTAATTAGCTTTGAGCAAAAGAACTGACCGCAACAGAGATACCATATTCAGGCAGCACCTAGTCTATGCACCATTCACCTACTGATATGGGACCCTATTACCTACTCCGCTGAGTGGTACTTGTGAATCAGCCAACCTATCCACAAGATCGAATGCAATTGCTGTAGGAAGACAGCCAGTGCACTACTCCCAACCTGCGTAGACACAGTATGCAAAAAACCACACATGCACAATATACTTGCACACCCCTCCATCATGAATCGCTACCATGAAAAACTGATAGATAAGTTTTAGGCACAAAGTCTGAAGAACAAGAGTTTCTTTTGTAATCCTGCATAAGCATAGCGTCCACGTGAGGTGTGAACACTAGCTATAGTTCATACACACCTTACCAAGTAAGCGATAGCAAGCTGCAGGCTGTCAGGTTTGTTGTGCAACCCGACTGACCTCAAACCAACCTCCCAAAGCAGTGTATTAGCTGCAGTTATGAGCAGCATTAAAATTCTATCCAGTGGCTTACCTGTGTGCGTGAAAGAGAGGGACTTATAACAGAAACAAGGGTTGCATTGGCGGGATCTCTACTCTCTCTCTTGGCCTTGGGCTTTCGCAAAACAAGAAGTCAGACCTTAGTGCTTAAATGATGAACAGGTCCCAGAGCGCTACGCCTTACCGCCTTAAAAACCATGCTACAAACCATGCCTTTTGAACTGATTAGGATTGAACTTAAGCAAAAGTGTGACTTTCCCTGGCGATGTACCTACTTAATACTAAGTACATAGAGATGAAGCATCAATGGTGACAGCAAACTCCGGCAAACATATAATGGCTTTATTATGTGGATGTTTAAAAATAAGCTGTTATTTCATTTCCTCTTCGTCCCATGGCCTAAAAATGAACAAATGATCAAACATTTACCTACATTTAGCTAGGGCGTGTAACACGCTAACCTAACTTACCGGAACTGAGTGCATAGAAGGCTTGTTCATCACAGGCAACTTGACACCTTTCGCTGATGGAGGAGAATGAGATTCACCCATTCCATTAGTTGTAGCTGCCATGGAAGTTGTTGCAGACTCTCCCGGAACACGGACATGTCTTAATCTCTTGACAGCTCGATGCAATCGCTCCAAGCGAAAGGTCTCACCGTCGAAAAACAAGACACCATCATTATCCTTATACTCTTCTTGGTTTCCTTCAAATGTTACCTTTGGCTTGCCAGGCAGATTGTTATGAAATTCTACAGTTACCCGATTATCTTTATTTTTCTGCAGAGAGCCAGCTTGAGTCTTATCAATGGATGCTGGCTTAAATTCATCTGCAACATCGAAATAAAATGATTTAATGCAAAAGCAAATTTGGTTTATGCCTAATAAGAACATGTGAGCTTTCACGAATCAAAAAGGGTATTCGGCTCTGTTAGATGGTATATAGGAGGTAGCTTTGTTTGCTTCCCAGTCAATTATGAGTTATGCTTACCTTGATAAGTTGTGTAGTACGAGATTTACATAAAATGCATAAATAAATAGCTTCCAGTAGCACATAGTAACAATTGGAAAGATTATACATGAAGCAAGAAGAACCAAAGACGGTTCTGAGATCAATATGACTGGCCCAAAGCATTACATATAGTCCTGGAATGTGACCTTTAGGGAGGAAAAGTGTGATATAACTCAGTTGTGAAAGTTTGACTGTCACATGGAAATCAGACAGCAAAAACAAACAGGTCGTTGCACTAAATTTTCAATAAAGGACTTGATGGTGCACACTGCAGAATCATAAGCATTGCATAGGAAAGCAATTTGCTACTCTGGCTACTCTACAACCCGATAATTGACGCCTTATCAAGCAATAAAAAAGAGAAATTTTTTTCACAGAAAAACTATCCCACAAAGTGTTGGAATACAAATTACACTATTTAGGGTAATCAATTGAATGATATCCTCGGGATTAGTGAAAAGTAGAAGAAAAAAGGTCATTAATGAGGCCTTGTAGTACAAACCAAAAAAAGGGTGCCCGCTCAAAATCTCCCATTGGAAGGGAGATTATACCTGACGAAAATCATGACATTAAGAATGCCAAAATTTGGAAACAGAAGACAACAGGGAGGAGATACACCGAGAAAAAAAAAGTAACTCCCAGATACTTACAAAGAGAGTATAAAGGATAAATCTTTCACCTGTTGTGGACTACCAGTGGGAAGTACAAACAGAGAAAGATTATGAGTCCTTTAGGGAATAGTACTAGAAAATAAAGGATAAATACATATAGGGCTCCTTTGATTCATAAGATAGGAAAAGCATAGGATTGGGATGTCATGCCTACTGGAATCCTATGGGAAGATGAAGTGTGTTTGATTGTAACAAAATAATTTTCCATGAGGTATGACCTAATGCTGTTTTCCTATAGGATTTACACTACAGGCTTGTTTGATTCAAAGGATTTTCGTAGGAATCTTGTTGGATTTTTAACCATAGGAATATTTTTCCTATAGGGCCCGTTTGATTCAAAGGATTGAACCTCCAAAATTCCTATGGATTGCTTTGCTATACTACAATCCTATAGGATTTCTAACAAGAGGTTAGATCTCTTGGAAAAATTCCTATGTGTCTACGGCAACTATGCTATGCACTCAATCTCTATAGAAATTTCCTACGGCTTTCCTATGCTGCCATCAAACAACTAGTTTTACCGATTCCCATAGGTTTTTCCTCATAGGATTCAAGGAAGCAGGTCATAGCAATCCTCCATTTTTTCTATTCCTCCACTTTTCCTATCCCATGAATCAAACAAGCCCTACAAGAATCCTATAGGATATGTTCCTATGAATCAAACAACTTGTGTAGGAAATTTTCCCATAGGATCCAAATCCTACACAATTCTTATACAAATCCTACAAATCAAAGGAGCCCTAATCTGTTAGGAGTCCTAAAGATCTAAGGGTTATGCAATCATTACATAAAGATCCTACGTATTTCGTAACCAACCAAGTGAGAAGAATCAATCTATTATATCCAATATTCAAGATGTTGAGTATTCTAATAATATCCAGCCAAGCAGGCAATCATAGCTTCACCATCCAATTGAGGAGTTAGTAGTCATAGAATGTTGGGTGTGTTCTGAATACCCAGATCATTTACTTAATTTTATCCAGAGTCAAGGTTCAAAAAAGCGCTAAGCACGCGGTAAAGCACCGCTTAGAGGAATCGAAGCTTAAGCAAGCTTAAGCTCTGTATGGAACCGTACCGACAGAAAACAGGGAAGCAACTCTGGGCATCTAGGAGCAAAGAGGTAGAGGAGAGTGGTGCTTGCTCCGGGGAAGGAGAGGCAGCGGAGGCAGGGAAGGGGCTAAGCTAGTAGCGCCGCCATTGTTTTTGTGCATGTGTGCGTGAAAGTGAAGTCAGAGAAAGAGATAAGCAAAGTAGATGGGCGGCTTAGATTAGAAATGAAAAATGGCTCAGATTGGGTTAGCGGACTAGGGTTCGATAATGGGCCTTACTGGGCCAGTTCTGTAGCAGGAAAGAGACCATTGGCATGAGTCTCTTACTGGTCCCCTGTCGTACATGTGCATGTTATTTTCTTTAATGTAGAGCCATAGGATCCACTCCTGCTATAAGTTTTGTAATAAACTATGACTACTCAATGCTGTGCAGCCATGCCTCTTCAGCACCGCAGTTATCCAATTGTGAATCAAGGTTCAAAATATGTGTTTTCCCTATTTGATTGGAGATAGAAGAGGGATGAAACCACTTTTGATTTGGTTATGCAATGTGGTTGAGGATGAGTCTTACCACACCATGTTTCCACGTAGAAGCCTCTGAAACAAAAGGAAGCAAGATCATCCATGGCAAGATATCAGGTATTAAGGTTCAAGTTCGTCCTATTTGTCCATGCCTAAGAAATGGCATAGGCCCTCGACCAAATATAGATGGGGAGGTCTAGGGCTAGAACTGTCTCCATCACCACGCATCTTGAGGACAAGCGTCGAGACCTGGAGGGGTGTAATATCGTGGAGAACAACGGGTAATCCAAAGAAGAGTGACTTTGAATAGTATTGTATTAGGAAGTTTTGGATTGGAATCTTCGACAAAGATCAGCCCTCAGTTCCCCTGCTAGTAGAGAGAATTAGGGCAGAGGCGGCACTTTGGGCAAAAGCCGGGGCTGCTGGCCTAAGAGTGATAATCCCCAAAACTTGGGACGTCCACATAGCTCTATAACAAATGATGTAACCCACCTCCTAGGAGGCTTGTACCCTTCTTCTATTCAATGAACAGAAACGCAAATTCTTTGCGTTTTCTCGAAAAAAGAAGAATCGATTTATGCTCCCTCATCTCAACTTAATTATGTCTAATTCCCTGTAGACATGCCTAAGGCTGATTTATATATGGATGAATACAAAAAAAAAAATGCCGCCCATGGAATAGCTAAAGTTGATCTATTCTTCTAACAATTAAACATGTCGACGATAATCACAACCCGAACATCGGTAGCTGGACACGCTATGCCCCCACCCCCCGCGAATTTGATGAATTCTAGAACTCGAATACCAAAGCACAGATCCCAAACCCTACCCTTGGTTGAAGAAAACCGCTACCCCCCTCAACGAGGTACACACGGAATAATCGGGGATACAGATCGTATTCTAAGGTAGTGGAGCTACTAACCATGAAACTTTGAGGAGCCGCCGATGCGATTGGTGATAACCACCAAAGATAACAGAGGGGGCAATCGAGATCTTACAGCGGAGCGTGCAGTACTTGGCGGTAGGGGAGGGGTGGCTGCAGGAGGACCCCAGTCGGAGCTCGTACCACCGGTTCGCTTGCGGAGCAGAGCTCGGCTCACCGCTGTTGGTGCTCGCCATACCCACGCCGCTGTGGCGCCTCGGTCGAGCGCTGGATTAGAGACGGCGAGTTTGTTTTTTTAGGGTATGTTTTGGTTCGTGCCAGGATTGAAAGAAGTCTACGCATCACCACTCGTTTGCCCTCCCCACGCCGAAATCCGGGGAAATTTAGGGCATCTCCAACCGGGCGACCCATCCCGCGCCCGCGTCCGGATGGGTCGAAACGGACAAAAGCGCGTCCCAACGTGCGGACCCATCCCTAAAACGGATGGCCGCGGCGTCCGGGACGACCCAAACCCGGCCCAAATCTTGGACGAGTTTGCGTGGCCGCGGAAGCGAAAGGCTGGTCGCTCGCGTCCTCCCCTTGTCCGCCCCTGGCCCGTCTGTCTGCCTCCCAAAACACAAGCCCGTCGCACACATCTCCCCACCGCTCCGCCGCCACCCACGGACCGGCGATTTGGGAGCGCGTCAACGCCGACCATCGTCGTCGAGACGCCGGCAAGCGGGGCGGAAGCATAGGTCGAGGTCCCGCGCTGCTTTCGCCGCGTCGTAGCGAGTCGGAGGACGCCGCCGCCGGCGCCTGTTGTCCTCTCACCTGTCGCGACACCTCCCGCCGTTCGCGGCTGCGCGCGTTTCCACCGGAGGTGAGCTCTCCGCACCGTGTTTCCGGACCGCAAGTCGGTCGAGACGGCCATGCTGCGGAGTCCCTACGGAAGCATTTGGATCGCCGCCGCCTTGCGAGATGTTCGTTCAAATGCTCGAACTAAAATGTGTCCCTTTTCGGATCATGGTGGACGGCGACGACGAATACTACTTCAAGAACTTCATCGACACGTCGTCAGAAGAGGAGTCCGACGACGATTTTTTCACGGATGCTGCGACGCTCATCCACGAGCACATTGTCTCGCAAATCCCCGTGTACCGGGGTCCTTGCCGGGGCGCGCGGCCGCCTTGGACCGCAAAAGAGAACGCGGCCACGACCAGCTCTACAACGACTACTTCCAACCCAATCCATTGTTCGTGCCGTCCTTGTTTCGCCGTCGTTTTCGGATGACCGAGGCCGCTGTTCCGCCGGATAATGGATGGCGTCAAGATCTACGACGACTACTTCGTGCGAAAGTGGATGCAATTGGCAAGGTAGGCCTCTCTTCGTACCGAAATGCACGGCGGCAATTAGGATGCTCGCATATGGCGTTGCCGGTGATTTCGTAGATGAGTACACACGCATGAGTGAGTCAACCGGCTTGGAATCGATGTACGGGTTCCGCAGAGCGGTGATCGATTCGTTCGGAGAACAGTACCTCCGGCAACCTAATGCGAGAGGACACAACTCGTCCGTTGTCGATCAACGCTTCCGGGGGTTTTTCCGGGATGCTTGGCAGCATAGACTGCATGCACTTCGCGAGTGGAAGAACTGCCCCTTTGGTTGGCGGGGGCATCGGCGGCCATTCCGAGGGGTGCACAGTCATTCTTGAAGCTGTTGCTTCCCATGACACATGGATTTGGCACTCATTCTTCGGAATGGCTGGATCGCACAATGACATCAATGTCTTGCGGCGCTCTCCGGTGTTTGATAGGCTAGCGTACGGTAAGTCCCCTGATGTGGATTTTGAGATCAATGGCCACCACTACACCAAGGGGTACTACCTTGCTGATGGTATCTATCCACCTTGGGCTACACTCGTGAAGACAATCCGAAACCCCAACTCGGAAGCAGGAGGCAAGGTTTGCCAAAGAGCGAGGAGGCAGCCCGAAAAGATGTCGAGCGGGCGTTTGGCATCCTCCAAGCTCGTTGGGCTATCGTCGGACACCCTGCCGAGCACGGGATGTGCAAACTCTGTGGGAGGTGATGACCGCTTGTGTAATCATGCATAACATGATTGTTGAGGTAGAGCGGGATGATTCACTCTTTGATAATGACTGGGAAGGCCAAGGAGAGTTGGTTACTCCTCAAGGTGCTCCGGCATCATTCCAGGACATTCTTCATGCGCACCATGAAATTCGAGATCTAGCTGTACACAACCAGCTTGAGGCTGATTTGGTCGAGCACATGTGGCAGCATGTAGGCAACAATGCTGCAAACAACAATGAGGAAGGAAATCCTGAAACCTAGAGCATTTGTATCGTTTTTTTCATTTTATTTGAATAATACTTTATCCTTGATTACATGGACTATGTAATGTGTAATACATTTTGAGCATTTAAACTATTTTATATATTTTATATAATATTTTTTTGCGTTTTTCTAGTGAATTTACAAGAAAAACATACCATAGGGCGCCGCGACCCAAATCTGCCGCGTTGGGCGCAGCGCGCGACCCAAACGGACGCGCGGACGCGGGGCTCCGGCCGCGCGTCCGATCGGCCACGCAAACGGCCCAAAACGGACGGCACAGCGCGTCCGTTTGGGTCGCCCGGTTGGAGATGCCCTTACGTCCGGATTGGACGTAAATTTGGCGTGGGGAGGAGTAGTTTCCCAGCCGTGATCTCAGGCCAAGACGGCGATTTAAATTTGAAAAACGGAAACTTGACAAAGTACGGCATAAAACGGTCGAATTTAGACTAAATTTAATGATATTTACTATATAGAGGGCGAAGTTCGTACATAGAGACCGAATTCGACTATATTTCTAATTTGGCTAGGGGAATACAACTGTAAATATGAAAACACGGCGCTCTACATGCCGAAACGGCGGTAGAACACCGTGTAGTCGCCACCATCATCGTCGGAGCTGTCGTCGTCGAACTGTACAGCTAGTCGCTGCTGCCTTGGCCGGCGTCTCCCCACCAGCCGCTGGTGCGAGGCGGGGACGGCGATGGCTTGTACAACTCGTTGTCGGAGGCTTCGAGGTCGATGACGGGGACGACGGTGCCGGATGGAGGAGTCGCAGGCCGCCGGAAGCGAGCGGCGTCCTGGAGGTACCTCGCCTGCCGCTCCGCTTCCTCCTTCTCCCACTGCTCCCTCGACCAGGCGCTGGCCTGGTCGAGCGGCATGGCGTTGTCGGCGGGTACGAGGTCCTGGAGGGACCTCGCGATGACGGCTTCGAGGATGGCGGCGTCCTCGGCGCTTTCTTCCTCCTCGACCTTCACCTTCGCCGGTTTGCGCTTCCGCTCGCCGGAGGTATCGTAGTCGCGCTTGGGGCGGCGCCGTCCTTGTGCCATCGATGGTTCGCGGATGACGATGCCGCCGCCGCCGCGCGTGCGGTGGCTCGCCGGGGAAGACGGCTCCTTTTTCACCGGCGCCAAGGATGGCGCCGACCTGGAGATCGACCTCGCCGCCGAACCGGACGACGAGGAACTGGCAGCCATACGCCATGGCTGCCAGTTGTTTCCCCGTTGGCGGCTGTTCGATGGAGGGGGCATCGTGAGCCTCGGCGAGTTGCCGCCCTTGATGTGCTCGAGGACGTTGTGGAGCGTCCTATCCGGCGCGCTCCACCAACGCCGGCGACCCTCGGCGTTGTTGCGCGCAGGCGGAGGTGGCGGGCCGTCGTAGGACGCCAGTTCGCGCTCCCACCGCCGGAGAAAGAACGAATTCCACCGAGTGTAGTTCTCGGGGTGGTGGCGCGGGTCGGCGCGTTCTTCCTCCGTCATCCCCATCCGCGCCTCCTCGATGGCGACGTCGAGGGCGTGGCCCTGGGGCGGCGGTGGGATTGGCACGCCACCAGCGCTTAGCCGCCACCCGCCGCCGGGGGGCCTCGTGTCCGGCGGGCAGGGGTATCCCGCCTGGTGGAGGAGGTGCCCCTCCCACGTGTGGAGAGATCGGCGGGGGAACCCGTTGTTGGATGCGCCGTCGTCGTCGTAGAACGCCATCGTTGGAGGTGGAGGTGGAGGGTGAGTGGAGGGAGAATGGAGGAAGAGTGGAGCAGGGGCGTCGCGGCGAGCGGAGTGGCTTTAAATAGGCGCGGCGGGCGCCGGCGATAAATGTCGTGTGGAAGACGATGCGTGCGCGGAAGACGATGCGACGGCATTAACTCGCCGCGTGGAAGCTACGCGGCCGGCGAATGCTGACCGGCGGCAGGCTTTTACAGCGCGCGGAAGACAATGCGATGAGGACGACGATCGGTGTCTCTCGCCGACAAGTTGGGGCCACCAGACGCGCGGAAAGTTTCCTCGCCGTTTCGCGCGCTTTTGTCTCGTCCAGAGTCCTGATACGTCTCCGACGTATCGATAATTTCTTATGTTCCATGCCATATTATTGATGATACCTACATGTTTTATGCACACTTTATGTCATATTCGTGCATTTTCTGGAACTAACATATTAACAAGCTGCCGAAGTGCCGATTGCTTGTTTTCTCGCTGTTTTTGGTTTCGGAAATCCTAGTAACGAAATATTCTCGAATTGGACGAAATCAAGTCCCGGGGTCCTATTTTGCCACGAACCTTCCGGAAGACCGAAAGGGATACGAAGTGGGGCCACGAGGGGCTGCCACCATAGGGCGGCGCGGCCCAGCCCTTGGCCGCGCCGACCTGTGGTGTGGGCCCCCGTGTGGCCCCCCACGTTGCCCTTCCGCCTACTTAAAGCCTCCGTCGCGAAACCCCGAGGAGAAAAACCACGATACGGAAAACCTTCCGGAGACGCCGCCGCCGCCAATCCCATCTCGGGGGATTACGGAGATCTCCTCCGGCACCCCGCCGGAGAGGGGATTCATCTCCCGGAGGACTCTACACCGCCATGGTCGCCTCCGGAGTGATGAGTGAGTAGTTCACCCCTGGACTATTGGTCCATAGCAGTAGCTAGATGGTTGTCTTCTCCTCATTGTGCTTCATTGTTGGATCTTGTGAGCTGCCTAACATGATCAAGATCATCTATCTGTAATACTCTATGTTGTGTTTGTCGGGATCCGATGGATAGAGAATACCATGTTATGTTAATTATCAAGTTATTACATATGTGTTGTTTATGATCTTGCATGCTCTCCGTTATTAGTAGAGGCTCTGGCCAAGTTGATGCTAGTAACTCCAAGAGGGAGTATTTATGCTCGATAGTGGGTTCATGCCTGCATTGACACCTGAGACAGTGACGGAAAGTTCTAAGGTTGTGTTGTGCTGTTGCCACTAGGGATAAAACATTGATGCTATGTCCGAGGATGTAGTTATTGATTACATTATGCACCATACTTAATGCAATTGTCTGTTGTTAGCAACTTAATACTGGAAGGGATTCGGATGATAACCTGAAGGTGGACTTTTTAGGCATAGATGCAGTTGGATGGCGGTCTATGTACTTTGTCGTAATGCCCAATTAAATCTCACTATACTTATCATGCCATGTATGTGCATTGTTATGCTCTCTCTATTTGTCAATTGCCCGACTGTAATTTGTTCACCCAACATGCTTTTATCTTATGGGAGAGACACCTCTAGTGAACTGTGGACCCCGGTCCATTCTTTTATACTGGAAATACAAATCTGCTTGCAATACTTGTTTTTCTGTTTTCTCTGCAAACAATCATCTTCCACACAATACGGTTAATCCTTTGTTACGACAAGCCGGTGAGATTGACAACCTCACGGTTTCGTTGGGGCAAAGTACTTTGGTTGTGTTGTGCAGGGTTCCACGTTGGCGCGGAATCTCCGGTGTTGCGCCGCACTACATCCCGCCGCCATCAACCTTCAACGTGCTTCTTGGCTCCTCCTGGTTCGATAAACCTTGGTTTCTTTCGAGGGAAAACTTGCTGCTGTGCGCATCATACCTTCCTCTTGGGGTTCCCAACGAACGTGTGAAATACACGCCATCAAGCATATTTTCACGGCGCCGTTGCCGGGGAGATCAAGACACGCTCGCAAGGGGAGTCTCCACTTCTCAATCTCTTTACTTTGTTTTTGTCTTGCTTTATTTTATTTACTACTTTGTTTGCTGCACTTATATCAAAACACAAAAAAAAATTAGTTGCTAGTTTTATTTTATTTGCTATCTTGTTTGCTATATCAAAAACACACAAAAAATTAGTCACTTGCATTTACTTTATCTAGTTTGCTTTATTTACTGTCTTGCACTCTATATTAAAAATACAAAAAAATTAGTTACTTTTGTTACCATGTCTAGCTACTGAACCTGTTACTTCTTCGCACGAAGAATTAGTCTTCACTTTTAAACAAGGGGATGAGGAAAGTTTTAAGGATGCTTGGTCTAGAATTTTTACTTCTTATCGTAAAACTGAACCTCAAATGACTCTAAGTTTGCTCTTTAGTAATTTTTATTTTGGTCTTATGATTCGCTATAGATATGCTTTGGATACTTTAGTGGGAGGAGATTTCCTTCATTGCAATGGGGATCAAGCTTTTAATGCCATAAAGAAGTTGGTTGCATCACATGATTCAGCTAATAACTTTGATTCAGCCCTTATTAGCATTTATAATAGATTAAACAATCTCGAGATAAGTACATCTCGCTTGGATGACAACTATCACCATGTTCGTAATCGTCTTGAACAAGTTTTAGTGAACTCTAAACCTTCATTATGGGATCCTACTGTTAAAATTGTTATCGGTGATCAAACTCTTCGTGCCAACCGTGATATTATGTCCGAATTTTGCCTTATACTCGGAGAGCATTTATAAATCTTTGAAACTTTGGGGAGTTGATGAAGGAGGAGAAGAAATAACTCTCATTGATAACTCTGTTATAATTCCTAAGGGAATAGCCGCAGGTGTGCATATAACCATTCTTGGAAGAACAATATCCATTGATTATCTTGTTATTGAATGTGTAGGGACAGGAAAAATCACACTCGGAAGATCCCTGCTAAAACTATTGGGAGCAGTCATAGATGTGGGAGAAGGCATCCTGGATTTCACCTCTATACCGGGGGGGAATCATACATTTCCTAAATTAAATAGAAAGAAAAACAACAAGACAGGTAAGGGTAAAGCCCAAGGTAAGGATGATGCACCACTCTTCGATAACACTTGAGTTACACTTTTTGCGCCTAGCTGAAAGGCGTTAAAGAAAAGCGCTTATGGGAGACAACCCATGTTTTTACTACAGTATTTTTGTTTTATATTTGAGTCTTGGAAGTTGTTTACTACTGTAGCAACCTCTCCTTATCTTAATTTTATGTTTTGTTGTGCCAAGTAAAGTCTTTGATAGTAAAGTAAGTACTAGATTTGGATTACTGCGCAGTTTCAGATTTCTTTGTCTGTCACGAATCTGGGTCTACCTCCCTGTAGGTAGCTCCGAAAATTAAGCCAATTTACGTGCATGATCCTCAGATATGTACGCAACTTTCATTCAATTTGAGCATTTTCATTTGAGCAAGTCTAGTGGCCTAATAAAATCTATCTTTACGGACTGTTCTGGTTTTGACAGATTCTGCCTTTTATTTTGCATTGCCTCTTTTGCTATGTTGGATAAATTTCTTTGATCCATTAATGTCCAGTAGCTTTATGCAATGTCCAGAAGTGTTAAGAATGATTGTGTCACCTCTGAACATGTTAATTTTTATTGTGCACTAACCCTCTAATGAGTTGTTTCGAGTTTGGTGTGGAGGAAGTTTTCAAGGATCAAGAGAGGAGTATGATGCAATATGATCAAGGAGAGTGAAAGCTCTAAGCTTGGGGATGCCCCGGTGGTTCACCCCTGCATATTCTAAGAAGACTCAAGCGTCTAAGCTTGGGGATGCCCAAGGCATCCCCTTCTTCATCGACAACATTATCAGGTTCCTCCCCTAAAACTATATTTTTATTCCGTCACATCTTATGCACTTTGCTTGGAGCGTCGGTTTGTTTTTGTTTTTGTTTTGTTTGAATAAAATGGATCCTAGCATTCACTTTATGGGAGAGAGACACGCTCCGCTGTAGCATATGGACAAGTATGTCCTTAGGCTCTACTCATAGTATTCATGGCGAAGTTTCTTCTTCGTTAAATTGTTATATGGTTGGAATTGGAAAATACTACATGTAGTAATTCTAAAATGTCTTGGATAATTTGATACTTGGCAATTGTTGTGCTCATGTTTAAGCTCTTGCATCATATACTTTGCACCCATTAATGAAGAAATACTTAGAGCTTGCTAATTTGGTTTGCATATTTGGTTTCTCTAGAGTCTAGATAACATTTAGTATTGAGTTTTGAACAACAAGGAAGACGGTGTAGAGTCTTATAATGTTTTTCATATGTATTTTATGTGAGTTTTGCTGCACCGTTCATCCTTGTGTTTGTTTCAAATAACCTTGCTAGCCTAAACCTTGTATCGAGAGGGAATACTTCTCATGCATCCAAAATCCTTGAGCCAACCACTATGCCATTTGTGTCCACCATACCTACCTACTACATGGTATTTCTCCGCCATTCCAAAGTAAATTGCTTGAGTGCTACCTTTAAAATTCCATCATTCACCTTTGCAATATATAGCTCATGGGACAAATAGCTTAAAAACTATTGTGGTATTGAATATGTACTTATGCACTTTATCTCTTATTAAGTTGCTTGTTGTGCGATAACCATGTTTCTGGGGACGCCATCAACTATCCTTTGTTGAATATCATGTGAGTTGCTATGCATGTCCGTCTTGTCTGAAGTAAGAGAGATCTACCACCTTTATGGTTGGAGCATGCATATTGTTAGAGAAGAACATTGGGCCGCTAACTAAAGCCATGATTCATGGTGGAAGTTTCAGTCTTGGACACATATCCTCAATCTCATATGAGAATAATAATTGTTGCCACATGCTTATGCATTTAAGAGGAGTCCATTATCTGTTGTCCATGTTGTCCCGGTATGGATGTCTAAGTTGAGAATAATCAAAAGCGAGAAATCCAAAATGCGAGCTTTCTCCTTAGACCTTTGTACGGGCGGCATGGAGGTACCCCATTGTGACACTTGGTTAAAACATGTGCATTGCAAAGATCCGGTAGTCCAAGCTAATTAGGACAAGGTGCGGGCACTATTAGTATACTATGCATGAGACTTGCAACTTGTAAGATATAATTTACATAACTCATATGCTTTATTACTACCGTTGACAAAATTGTTTCATGTTTTCAAAATAAAAGCTCTAGCACAAATATAGCAATCGATGCTTTCCTCTTTGAAGGACCATTCTTTTTACTTTTATGTTGAGTCGGTTCACCTATCTCTCTCCACCTCAAGAAGCAAACACTTGTGTGAAGCTGTGCATTGATTCCTACATACTTGCATATTGTACTTGTTATATTACTCTATGTTGACAATTATCTATGAGATATACATGTTACAAGTTGAAAGCAACCACTGAAACTTGATCTTCCTTTGTGTTGCTTCAATACCTTTACTTTGATTTATTGCTTTATGAGTTAACTCTTATGCAAGACTTATTGATGCTTGTCTTGAAGTACTATTCATGAAAAGTCTTTGATTTATGATTCACTTGTTTACTCATGTCATTACCATTGTTTTGATCGCTGCATCCACTACATATGTTTACAAATAGTATGATCAAGGTTATGATGGCATGTCACTTCAGAAATTATCTTTGTTATCGTTTTACCTCGGGACGAGCAGAACTAAGCTTGGGGATGCTTGATACGTCTCCGACGTATCGATAATTTCTTATGTTCCATGCCATATTATTGATGATACCTACATGTTTTATGCACACTTTATGTCATATTCGTGCATTTTACGGAACTAACATATTAACAAGATGCCGAAGTGCCGATTCTTTGTTTTACTGCTGTTTTTGGTTTCAGAAATCCTAGTAACGAAATATTCTCGGAATTGGACGAAATCAAGTCCCAGGGTCCTATTTTGCCACGAACCTTCCAGAAGACCGAAAGGGATACGAAGTGGGGCCACGAGGGGCTGCCACCATAGGGTGGAGCGGCCCAGCCCTTGGTCGCGCCGACCTGTGGTGTGGGGCCCCCGTTTTGCCCCCCACGTTGCCCTTCCGCCTACTTAAAGCCTCCGTCGCGAAACCCCTGAGGAGAAAAACCACGATACGGAAAACCTTCCAGAGACGCCGCCGCCGCCAATCCCATCTCGGGGGATTCGGAGATCTCCTCCGGCACTCGCCGGAGAGGGGATTCATCTCCCGGAGGACTCTACACCGCCATGGTCGCCTCCGGAGTGATGAGTGAGTAGTTCACCCCTGGACTATGGGTCCATAGCAGTAGCTAGATGGTTGTCTTCTCCTCATTGTGCTTCATTGTTGGATCTTGTGAGCTGCCTAACATGATCAAGACCATCTATCTGTAATACTCTATGTTGTGTTTGTCGGGATCCGATGGATAGAGAATACCATGTTATGTTAATTATCAAGTTATTACATATGTGTTGTTTATGATCTTGCATGCTCTCCGTTATTAGTAGAGGCTCGGCCAAGTTGATGCTAGTAACTCCAAGAGGGAGTATTTATGCTCGATAGTGGGTTCATGCTCGCATTGACACCAGGACGGTGACATAAAGTTCTAAGGTTGTCTTTGTCTTGTTGCCACTAGGGATAAAACATTGATGCTATGTCCGAGGATGTAGTTATTGATTACATTACGCACCATACTTAATGCAATTGTCTGTTGTTAGCAACTTAATACTGGAAGGGGTTCGGATGATAACTTCGAAGGTGGACTTTTTAGGCATAGATGCGGTTGGATGGCGGTCTATGTACTTTGTCGTAATGCCCAATTAAATCTCACTATACTTATCATGCCATGTATGTGCATTGTTATGCTCTCTCTATTTGTCAATTGCCCGACTGTAATTTGTTCACCCAACATGCTTTTATCTTATGGGAGAGACACCTCTAGTGAGCTGTGGACCCCGGTCCATTCTTTTATACTTGAAATACAAATCTACTGCAATACTTGTTTCTTGTTTTCTCTGCAAACAATCATCTTCCACACAATACGGTTAATCCTTTGTTACAGCAAGCCGGTGAGATTGACAACCTCACTTGTTTCGTTGGGGCAAAGTACTTTGGTTGTGTTGTGCGAGTTCCACGTTGGCGCCGGAATCTCCGGTGTTGCGCCGCACTACATCCCGCCGCCATCAACCTTCAACGTGCTTCTTGGCTCCTCCTGGTTCGATAAACCTTGGTTTCTTTTCGAGGGAAAACTTGCTGCTTGTGCGCATCATACCTTCCTCTTGGGGTTCCCAACGAACGTGTGAAATACACGCCATCAAGCATATTTTACGGCGCCGTTGCCGGGGAGATCAAGACACGGCTGCAAGGGAGTCTCCACTTCTCAATCTCTTTACTTTGTTTTTGTCTTGCTTTATTTTATTTACTACTTTGTTTGCTGCACTTATATCGAAACACAAAAAAAAATTAGTTGCTAGTTTTACTTTATTTGCTATCTTGTTTGCTATATCAAAAACACAAAAAAGTCACTTGCATTTACTTTATCTAGTTTGCTTTATTTACTGTCTTGCACTCTATATTAAAAATACAAAAAAATTAGTTACTTTTGTTACCATGTCTAGCTCTGAACCTATTACTTCTTCGCCTGAAGAATTAGTCTTCACTTTTAAACAAGGGGATGAGGAAAGTTTTAAGGATGCTTGGTCTAGAATTTTTACTTCTTATCGTAAAACTGAACCTCAAATGACTCTAAGTTTGTTCTTTAGTAATTTTTATTTTGGTCTTATGATTCGCTATAGATATGCTTTGGATACTTTAGTGGGAGGAGATTTCCTTCATTGCAATGGGGATCAAGCTTTTAATGCCATAAAGAAGTTGGTTGCATCACATGATTCAGCTAATAACTTTGATTCAGCCCTTATTAGCATTTATAATAGATTAAACAATCTCGAGATAAGTACATCTCGCTTGGATGACAACTATCACCATGTTCGTAATCGTCTTGAACAAGTTTTAGTGAACTCTAAACCTTCATTATGGGATCCTACTTGTTAAAATTGTTATCGGTGATCAAACTCTTCGTGCCAAGCTGTGATATTATGTCTGAATTTTGCCTTATACCGGAGAGCATTTATAAATCTTTGAAACTTTGGGGAGTTGATGAAGGAGGAGAAGAAATAACTCTCATTGATAACTACGTTATAATTCCTAAGGGAATAGCCGCAGGTGTGCATACAACCATTCTTGGAAGAACAATATCCATTGATTATCTTGTTATTGAATGTGTAGGGACAGGAAAAATCACACTCGAAAGATCCCTGCTAAAACTATTGGGAGCAGTCATAGATGTGGGAGAAGGCATCCTGGATTTCACCTCTATACCGGGGGGGAATCATACATTTCCTAAATTAAAGAGAAAGAAAAACAACAAGACAGGTAAGGGTAAAGCCCAAGGTAAGGATGATGCACCACTCTTCGATAACACTTGAGTTACACTTTTTGCGCCTAGCTGAAAGGCGTTAAAGAAAAGCGCTTATGGGAGACAACCCATGTTTTTACTACAGTATTTTTGTTTTATATTTGAGTCTTGGAAGTTGTTTACTACTGTAGCAACCTCTCCTTATCTTAATTTTATGTTTTGTTGTGCCAAGTAAAGTCTTTGATAGTAAAGTAAGTACTAGATTTGGATTACTGCGCAGTTTCAGATTTCTTTGCTGTCACGAATCTGGGTCTACCTCCCTGTAGGTAGCTCCGAAAATTAAGCCAATTTACGTGCATGATCCTCAGATATGTACGCAACTTTCATTCAATTTGAGCATTTTCATTTGAGCAAGTCTGGTGGCCTAATAAAATCTATCTTTACGGACTGTTCTGGTTTTGACAGATTCTGCCTTTTATTTTGCATTGCCTCTTTTGCTATGTTGGATAAATTTCTTTGATCCATTAATGTCCAGTAGCTTTATGCAATGTCCAGAAGTGTTAAGAATGATTGTGTCACCTCTGAACATGTTAATTTTTATTGTGCACTAACCCTCTAATGAGTTGTTTCGAGTTTGGTGTGGAGGAAGTTTTCAAGGATCAAGAGAGGAGTATGATGCAATATGATCAAGGAGAGTGAAAGCTCTAAGCTTGGGGATGCCCCGGTGGTTCACCCCTGCATATTCTAAGAAGACTCAAGCGTCTAAGCTTGGGGATGCCCAAGGCATCCCCTTCTTCATCGACAACATTATCGGGTTCCTCCCCGAAACTATATTTTTATTCCGTCACATCTTATGCACTTTGCTTGGAGCGTCGGTTTGTTTTTGTTTTTGTTTTGTTTGAATAAAATGGATCCTAGCATTCACTTTATGGGAGAGAGACACGCTCCGCTGTAGCATATGGACAAGTATGTCCTTAGGCTCTACTCATAGTATTCATGGCGAAGTTTCTTCTTCGTTAAATTGTTATATGGTTGGAATTGGAAAATACTACATGTAGTAATTCTAAAATGTCTTGGATAATTTGATACTTGGCAATTGTTGTGCTCATGTTTAAGCTCTTGCATCATATACTTTGCACCCATTAATGAAGAAATACTTAGAGCTTGCTAATTTGGTTTGCATATTTGGTTTCTCTAGAGTCTAGATAACATTTAGTATTGAGTTTTGAACAACAAGGAAGACGGTGTAGAGTCTTATAATGTTTTTCATATGTCTTTTATGTGAGTTTTGCTGCACCGTTCATCCTTGTGTTTGTTTCAAATAACCTTGCTAGCCTAAACCTTGTATCGAGAGGGAATACTTCTCATGCATCCAAAATCCTTGAGCCAACCACTATGCCATTTGTGTCCACCATACCTACCTACTACATGGTATTTCTCCGCCATTCCAAAGTAAATTGCTTGAGTGCTACCTTTAAAATTCCATCATTCACCTTTGCAATATATAGCTCATGGGACAAATAGCTTAAAAACTATTGTGGTATTGAATATGTACTTATGCACTTTATCTCTTATTAAGTTGCTTGTTGTGCGATAACCATGTTTACAGGGACGCCATCAACTATCCTTTGTTGAATATCATGTGAGTTTCTATGCATGTCCGTCTTGTCACGAAGTAAGAGAATCTACCACCTTTATGGTTGGAGCATGCATATTGTTAGAGAAGAACATTGGGCCGCTAACTAAAGCCATGATTCATGGTGGAAGTTTCAGTCTTGGACACATATCCTCAATCTCATATGAGAATAATAATTGTTGCCACATGCTTATGCATTAAAGAGGAGTCCATTATCTGTTGTCCATGTTGTCCCGGTATGGATGTCTAAGTTGAGAATAATCAAAAGCGAGAAATCCAAAATGCGAGCTTTCTCCTTAGACCTTTGTACGAGGCGGCATGGAGGTACCCCATTGTGACACTTGGTTAAAACATGTGCATTGCAA
>NC_061513.1:67436014-67468284 GCF_022539505.1 Lolium rigidum | reverse complement strand
ACTCACTCCGACCAATAACCAATAGCGGGATCCGGAGATCCATAATGGCTCCCACATATTCAACGATGACTTTAGTGATCGAATGAACCATTCACATACATTACCAATTCCCTTTGTCTCGCGATATTTTTACTTGTCCGAGGTTTGATCTTCGGTATCACTCTATACCTTGTTCAACCTCGTCTCTGACAAGTACTCTTTACTCGTACCGTGGTATGTGGTCTCTTATGAACTTATTCATATGCTTGCAAGACATTAGACGACATTCCACCGAGAGGGCCCAGAGTATATCTATCCGTCATCGGGATGGACAAATCCCACTCGTTGATCCATATGCCTCAACACATACTTTCCAGATACTTAATCCCACCTTTATAGCCACCCATTTACGCGAGTGGTGTTTGATGTAATCAAAGTACCTTTCCGGTATAAGTGATTTATATGATCTCATGGTCATAAGGACTAGGTAACTATGTATCGAAAGCTTATAGCAAATAACTAAATGATCGAGATCTTATGCTACGCTTAATTGGGTGTGTCCATTACATCATTCATATAATGATATAACCTTGTTATTAATAACATCCAATGTTCATGATTATGAAACTAATCATCCATTAATCAACAAGCTAGTTTAAGAGGCATACTAGGGACTTCTTGTTTGTCTACATATCACACATGTACTAATGTTTCGGTTAATACAATTCTAGCATGATATATAAACATTTATCATAAACATAAAGATATAAATAATAACCACTTTTATTATTGCCTCTAGGGCATATCTCCTTCAATATGATCAAGGAGAGTGAAAGCTCTAAGCTTGGGGATGCCCCGGTGGTTCACCCCTGCATATTCTAAGAAGACTCAAGCGTCTAAGCTTGGGGATGCCCAAGGCATCCCCTTCTTCATCGACAACATTATCAGGTTCCTCCCCTGAAACTATATTTTTATTCCTTCACATCTTATGCACTTTGCTTGGAGCGTCGGTTTGTTTTTGTTTTTGTTTTGTTTGAATAAAATGGATCCTAGCATTCACCGTATGGGAGAGAGACACGCTCCGCTGTAGCATATGGACAAGTATGTCCTTAGGCTCTACTCATAGTTTTCATGGCGAAGTTTCTTCTTCGTTAAATTGTTATATGGTTGGAATTGGAAAATGCTACATGTAGTAATTCTAAAATGCCTTGGATAATTTGATACTTGGCAATTGTTGTGCTCATGTTTAAGCTCTTGCATCATATACTTTGCACCTATTAATGAAGAAACACTTAGAGCTTGCTAATTTGGTTTGCATATTTGGTTTCTCTAGAGTCTAGATAATATATAGTATTGAGTTTTGAACAACAAGGAAGACGGTGTAGAGTCTTATAATGTTTACAATATGTCTTTTATGTGAGTTTTGTCTGTACCGTTCATCCTTGTGTTTGTTTCAAATAACCTTGCTAGCCTAAACCTTGTATCGAGAGGGAATACTTCTCATGCATCCAAAATCCTTGAGCCAACCACTATGCCATTTGTGTCCACCATACCTACCTACTACATGGTATTTATCCGCCATTCCAAAGTAAATTGCTTGAGTGCTACCTTTAAAATTCCATCATTCACCTTTGCAATATATAGCTCATGGGACAAATAGCTTAAAAACTATTGTGGTATTGAATATGTACTTATGCACTTTATCTCTTATTAAGTTGCTTGTTGTGCGATAACCATGTTTCGGGGACGCCATCAACTATTCTTTGTTGAATATCATGTGAGTTGCTATGCATGTCCGTCTTGTCTCGAAGTAAGAGAGATCTACCACCTTAATGGTTGGAGCATGCATATTGTTAGAGAAGAACATTGGGCCGCTAACTAAAGCCATGATTCATGGTGGAAGTTTCAGTTTTGGACATATATCCTCAATCTCATATGAGAATAATAATTGTTGCCACATGCTTATGCATTAAAGAGGAGTCCATTATCTCGTTGTCCATGTTGTCCCGTATGGATGTCTAAGTTGAGAATAATCAAAAGCGAGAAATCCAAAATGCGAGCTTTCTCCTTAGACCTTTGTACAAGCGGCATGGAGGTACCCCATTGTGACACTTGGTTAAAACATGTGTATTGTGATGATCCGGTAGTCCAAGCTAATTAGGACAAGGTGCGGGCACTATTAGTATACTATGCATGAGACTTGCAACTTGTAAGATATAATTTACATAACTCATATGCTTTATTACTACCGTTGACAAAATTGTTTCATGTTTTCAAAATAAAAGCTCTAGCACAAATATAGCAATCGATGCTTTCCTCTTTGAAGGACCATTCTTTTTTACTTTTATGTTGAGTCAGTTCACCTATCTCTCTCCACCTCAAGAAGCAAACACTTGTGTGAACTGTGCATTGATTCCTACATACTTGCATATTGCACTTGTTATATTACTCTATGTTGACAATTATCCATGAGATATACATGTTACAAGTTGAAAGCAACCGCTGAAACTTAATCTTCCTTTGTGTTGCTTCAGTACCTTTACTTTAATGCTTTATGAGTTAACTCTTATGCAAGACTTATTGATGCTTGTCTTGAAGTGCTATTCATGAAAAGTCTTTGCTTTATGATTCAGTTGTTTACTCATGTCATTACCATTGTTTTGATCGCTGCATTCATTACATATGTTTACAATAGTATGATCAAGGTTATGATGGCATGTCACTCCGAAATTATCTTTGTTATCGTTTTACCTCGCTCGGGACGAGCAGAACTAAGCTTGGGGATGCCTGATACGTCTCCGACGTATCGATAATTTCTTATGTTCCATGCCACATTATTGATGATATCTACATGTTTTATGCACACTTTATGTCATATTCGTGCATTTTCCGGAACTAACCTATTAACAAGATGCCGAAGTGCCGGCTCTCGTTTTCTCGCTGTTTTTGGTTTCAGAAATCCTAGTAACGAAATATTCTCGGAATTGGACGAAATCAACGCCCAGGTTCCCATTTTCACCGGAAGCATCCAGAACACCCGAGAGCCGCCAGAGGGGGGCCATGTGGGCCCCAGACGACAGGGTGGCGTGGCCTGGGCCCTGGCCGCGCCCCCCTATGGTGTCGCCGCCTCGTCGCCCCTCCGACTCCGCCTCTTCGCCTATTTAAAGGTCCCTGACCTAAAACCTCGATACGAAAAAGCCACGGTACGAGAAACCTTCCAGAGCCGCCGCCATCGCGAAGCCAAGATCCGGGGGACAGGAGTCTCTCGTTCCGGCACGCCGCCGGGACGGGGAAGTGCCCCGGAAGGCTCCTCCATCGACACCACCACCATCTTCATCAACGCTGCTATCTCCCATGAGGAGGGAGTAGTTCTCCATCGAGGCTCGGGGCCGTACCGGTAGCTATGTGGTTAATCTCTCTCCTATGTACTTCAATACAATAATCTCATGAGCTGCCTTACATGATTGAGATTCATATGATGATGCTTGTAATCTAGATGTCATTATGCTAGTCAAGTGGGTTTTACTTATGTGATCTCCGGAGACTCCTTGTCCCACGTGTGTAAAGGTGACAAGTGTGTGCACCGTGTGGGTCTCTTAGGCTATATTTTCACGTAATACTTATTCACTCGTTATGAATGGCGTAGTGAAGTGCTTATTTATATCTCTTAATGATTGCAATGTGTTTTGTATCACAATTTATCTATGTGCTACTCTAGTGATGTTATTAAAGTAGTTTTATTCCTCCCGCACGGTGTAATGGTGACAGTGTGTGCATCCGTGTTAGTACTTGGCGTAGGCTATGATTGTGATCTCTTGTAGATTATGAAGTTAACTATTGCTATGATGGTATTGATGTGATCTATTCCTCCTACATAGTGTGAAGGTGACAAGTGTGCATGCTGTGTTAGTACTTGGTTTAGTCGTGTTGATCTTTCATGCACTCTAAGGTTATTTAAATATGAACATTGAATTGTGGAGCTTGTTAACTCCGGCATTGAGGGTTCGTGTAATCCTACGCAATGTGTTCATCATCCAACAAGAGAGTGTAGAGTATGCATTTATCTATTCTGTTATGTGATCAATGTTGAGAGTGTCCACTAGTGAAAGTGTAATCCCTAGGCCTTGTTCCTAAATATCGCTATCGCTGCTTGTTTACCGTTTTTACTGCGTTACTACTGCTACCATATTATCACCATCAACTACACGCCAGACAAGCTATTTTCTCGCGCCAGCATTACTCTGCTCATATTCATTCATACCACCTGTATTTCACTATCTCTTCGCCGAACTAGTGCACCTATTAGGTGTGTTGGGGACACAAGAGACTTCTTGCTTTGTGGTTGCGGGGGTTGCATGAGAGGGATATCTTTGACCTCTTCCTCCCTGAGTTCGATAAACCTTGGGTGATCCACTTAAGGGAAACTTGCTGCCGTTCTACAAACCTCTGCTCTTGGAGGCCCAACACTGTCTACAAGAATAGAAGCTCCCGTAGACATCAAGCTATTTTCCGGCGCCGTTGTCGGGAGGAAAGGTAAAAGGTACTCACACTCCGGATCTCGGCTACTAAGCTATTTTCGCCGTTGTAAGTACTCGAAGCTATTTCCTTTAGATCCTGCAATTGCATCTTTTTATTTCTTGTTTACACTAGTTTGGCATAATGGACGACAATGAGCTTCTTATTCTATTTCCTGATTTAAGACATGGATTGTTTGATGCAAAAATTAAAAAACCTATGAAATCTTATTTGCATGCTGATAGTAATATTAGTATGAACGCTTTGAACACCATTGTTGATAATGATATAGAAAGTTCTAAGCTTGGGGAAGCTGGTTTTCATGATCTTTTTAGTCCCCCAAGCATTGAGGAGAAAATTTTCTTTGATGATACTTTGCCTCCTATTTATGATGATTATAATGATAGTGGTCTTTTGGTGCCACCTACTATGGAGAATAAATTTTGTTGTGATTATACTATGCCTCCTACACTTGATGAGAATAATAATGATAGCTACTTTGTTGAATTTTCTCCCACTATTACTAATAAAATTGATTATGCTTATGTGGAGAGTAATAATTTTATGCATGAGACTCATGATAAGAATGCTTTATGTGATAGTTATATTGTTGAGTTTGCTCATGTTGCTACTGAAAGTTATTATGAGAGAGGAAAATATGGTTGTAGAAATTTTCATGCTACTAAAACACCTCTCTATGTGCTGAAATTTTTGAAGCTACACTTGTTTTATCTTCCTATGCTTGTCACTTTGCTCTTCATGAACTTGTTTATTTACAAGATTCCTATGCATAGGAAGCATGTTAGACTTAAATGTGTTTTGAATTTGCCTCTTGATGCTCTCTTTTGCCTCAAATACTAATTCTTGCGATTGCATCATTAAAACTGCTGAGCCCATCTTAATGGCTATAAAGAAAGAACTTCTTGGGAGATAACCCATGTGTTTATTTTGCTACAGTACTTGTTTTATATTTGTGTCTTGGAAGTTGTTTACTACTGTAGCAACCTCTCCTTATCTTAGTTTTATGTTTTGTTGTGCCAAGTAAAGTCTTTGATAGTAAAGTAAATACTAGATTTGGATTACTGCGCAGAAACAGATTTCTTTGCTGTCACGAATCTGGGTCTAATTCTCTGTAGGTAACTCAGAAAATTAAGCCAATTTACGTGAGTAATCCTCAGATATGTACGCAACTTTCATTCAATTTGGGCATTTTCATTTGAGCAAGTCTGGTGCCCTAATAAAATCCATCTTTACGGACTGTTCTGTTTTGACAGATTCTGCCTTTTATTTCGCATTGCCTCTTTTGCTATGTTGGATAAATTTCTTTGATCCATTAATGTCCAATAGCTTTATGCAATGTCCAGAAGTGTTAAGAATGATTGTGTCACCTCTGAACATGTTAATTTTTATTGTGCACTAACCCTCTAATGAGTTGTTTCGAGTTTGGTGTGGAGGAAGTTTTCAAGGATCAAGAGAGGAGTATGATACAATATGATCAAGGAGAGTGAAAGCTCTAAGCTTGGGGATGCCCCGGTGGTTCACCCCTGCATATTCTAAGAAGACTCAAGCGTCTAAGCTTGGGGATGCCCAAGGCATCCCCTTCTTCATCGACAACATTATCGGGTTCCTCCCCCGAAACTATATTTTTATTCCGTCACATCTTATGCACTTTGCTTGGAGCGTCGGTTTGTTTTTGTTTTTGTTTTGTTTGAATAAAATGGATCCTAGCATTCACCGTATGGGAGAGAGACACGCTCCGCTGTAGCATATGGACAAGTATGTCCTTAGGCTCTACTCATAGTATTCATGGCGAAGTTTCTTCTTCGTTAAATTGTTATATGGTTGGAATTGGAAAATGCTACATGTAGTAATTCTAAAATGCCTTGGATAATTTGATACTTGGCAATTGTTGTGCTCATGTTTAAGATCTTGCATCATATACTTTGCACCTATTAATGAAGAAACACTTAGAGCTTGCTAATTTGGTTTGCATATTTGGTTTCTCTAGAGTCTAGATAATATCTAGTATTGAGTTTTGAACAACAAGGAAGACGGTGTAGAGTCTTATAATGTTTACAATATGTCTTTTATGTGAGTTTTGCTGTACCGTTCATCCTTGTGTTTGTTTCAAATAGCCTTGCTATCCTAAACCTTGTATCGAGAGGGAATACTTCTCATGCATCCAAAATCCTTGAGCCAACCACTATGCCATTTGTGTCCACCATACCTACCTACTACATGGTATTTATCCGCCATTCCAAAGTAAATTGCTTGAGTTCTACCTTTAAAATTCCATCATTCACCTTTGCAATATATAGCTCATGGGACAAATAGCTTAAAAACTATTCTGGTATTGAATATGTACTTATGCACTTTATCTCTTATTAAGTTGCTTGTTGTGCGATAACCATGTTTCTGGGGACGCCATCAACTATTCTTTGTTGAATATCATGTGAGTTGCTATGCATGTCCGTCTTGTCCGAAGTAAGAGAGATCTACCACCTTAATGGTTGGAGCATGCATATTGTTAGAGAAGAACATTGGGCCGCTAACTAAAGCCATGATTCATGGTGGAAGTTTCAGTTTTGGACATATATCCTCAATCTCATATGAGAATAATAATTGTTGCCACATGCTTATGCATTAAAGAGGAGTCCATTATCTCGTTGTCCATGTTGTCCCGGTATGGATGTCTAAGTTGAGAATAATCAAAAGCGAGAAATCCAAAATGCGAGCTTTCTCCTTAGACCTTTGTACAGGCGGCATGGAGGTACCCCATTGTGACACTTGGTTAAAACATGTGTATTGTGATGATCCGGTAGTCCAAGCTAATTAGGACAAGGTGCGGGCACTATTAGTATACTATGCATGAGACTTGCAACTTGTAAGATATAATTTACATAACTCATATGCTTTATTACTACCGTTGACAAAATTGTTTCATGTTTTCAAAATAAAAGCTCTAGCACAAATATAGCAATCGATGCTTTCCTCTTTGAAGGACCATTCTTTTTACTTTTATGTTGAGTCAGTTCACCTATCTCTCTCCACCTCAAGAAGCAAACACTTGTGTGAAGTGTGCATTGATTCCTACATACTTGCATATTGCACTTGTTATATTACTCTATGTTGACAATTATCCATGAGATATACATGTTACAAGTTGAAAGCAACCGCTGAAACTTAATCTTCCTTTGTGTTGCTTCAGTACCTTTACTTTAATTTATTGCTTTATGAGTTAACTCTTATGCAAGACTTATTGATGCTTGTCTTGAAGTGCTATTCATGAAAAGTCTTTGCTTTATGATTCAGTTGTTTACTCATGTCATTACCATTGTTTTGATCGCTGCATTCATTACATATGTTTACAATAGTATGATCAAGGTTATGATGGCATGTCACTCAAGAAATTATCTTTGTTATCGTTTTACTCGCTCGGGACGAGCGGAACTAAGCTTGGGGATGCTGATACGTCTCCGACGTATCGATAATTTCTTATGTTCCATGCCACATTATTGATGATATCTACATGTTTTATGCACACTTTATGTCATATTCGTGCATTTTCCGGAACTAACCTATTAACAAGATGCCGAAGTGCCGGTTCTCGTTTTCTGCTCGTTTTTGGTTTCAGAAATCCTAGTAACGAAATATTCTCGGAATTGGACGAAATCAACGCCCAGGTTCCTATTTTCACCGGAAGCATCCAGAACACCCGAGAGCCGCCAGAGGGGGGCCATGTGGGCCCCAGACGACAGGGTGGCGCGGCCTAGGCCCTGGCCGCGCCCCCCTATGGTGTCGCCGCCTCGTCGCCCCTCCGACTCCGCCTCTTCGCCTATTTAAAGGTCCCTGACCTAAAACCTCGATACGAAAAAGCCACGGTACGAGAAACCTTCCAGAGCCGTCGCCATCGCGAAGCCAAGATCTGGGGGACAGGAGTCTCTGTTCCGGCACGCCGCCGGGACGGGGAAGTGCCCCCGGAAGGCTCCTCCATCGACACCACCGCCATCTTCATCAACGCTGCTTGTCTCCCATGAGGAGGGAGTAGTTCTCCATCGAGGCTCGGGGCTGTACCGGTAGCTATGTGGTTAATCTCTCTCCTATGTACTTCAATACAATAATCTCATGAGCTGCCTTATATGATTGAGATTCATATGATGATGCTTGTAATCTAGATGTCATTATGCTAGTCAAGTGGGTTTTACTTATGTGATCTCAGGAGACTCCTTGTCCCACGTGTGTAAAGGTGATAGTGTGTGCACCGTGTGGGTCTCTTAGGCTATATTTCACGAGAATACTTATTCACTGTTATGAATGGCGTAGTGAAGTGCTTATTTATATCTCTTTATGATTGCAATGTGTTTTGTATCACAATTTATCTATGTGCTACTCTAGTGATGTTATTAAAGTAGTTTTATTCCTCCTGCACGGTGTAATGGTGACGAAGTGTGTGCATCCGTGTTAGTACTTGGCGTAGGCTATGATTGTGATCTCTTGTAGATTATGAAGTTAACTATTGCTATGATGGTATTGATGTGATCTATTCCTCCTACATAGTGTGAAGGTGACAGTGTGCATACTGTGTTAGTACTTGGTTTAGTCGTGTTGATCTTTCATGCACTCTAAGGTTATTTAAATATGAACATTGAATTGTGGAGCTTGTTAACTCCGGCATTGAGGGTTCGTGTAATCCTACGCAATGTGTTCATCATCCAACAAGAGAGTGTAGAGTATGCATTTATCTATTCTGTTATGTGATCAATGTTGAGAGTGTCCACTAGTGAAAGTGTAATCCCTAGGCCTTGTTCCTAACTACTGCTACCATATTATCACCATCAACTACACGCCAGCAAGCTATTTTCTGGCGCCGTTACTACTGCTCATATTCATTCATACCACCTGTATTTCACTATCTCTTCGCCGAACTAGTGCACCTATTAGGTGTGTTGGGGACACAAGAGACTTCTTGCTTTGTGGTTGCGGGGGTTGCATGAGAGGGATATCTTTGACCTCTTCCTCCCCGAGTTCGATAAACCTTGGGTGATCCACTTAAGGGAAACTTGCTGCTGTTCTACAAACCTCTGCTCTTGGAGGCCCAACACTGTCTATAAGAATAGAAGCTCCCGTAGACATCAGTCTCCCATGAGGAGGGAGTAGTTCTCCATCGAGGCTTGGGGCTGTACCGGTAGCTATGTGGTTCATCTCTCTCCTATGTGCTTCAATACAATAATCTCATTAGCTGCCTTACATGATTGAGATTCATATGATGATGCTTGTAATCTAGATGTCATTATGCTAGTCAAGTGGGTTTTACTTATGTGATCTCCGGAGACTCCTTGTCCCACGTGTGTAAAGGTGACAATGTGTGCACCGTGTGGGTCTCTTAGGCTATATTTCACGGAATACTTATTCACTTGTTATGAATGGCATAGTGAAGTGCTTATTTATATCTCTTTATGATTGCAATGTGTTTTGTATCACAATATATCCGTGTGCTACTCTAGTGATGTTATTAAAGTAGTTTATTCCTCCTGCACGGTGTAATGGTGACGAGTGTGTGCATCGTGTAGTACTTGGCGTAGGCTATGATTGTGATCTCTTGTAGATTATGAAGTTAACTATTGCTATGATGGTATTGATGTGATCTATGCCTCCTTTCGTAGTGTGAAGGTGACAGTGTGCATGCTATGTTAGTACTTGGTTTGGTTATGTTGATCTGTTATGCACTCTAAGGTTATTTAAACATGAACATTGAATATTGTGGAGCTTGTTAACTCCGGCATTGAGGGCTCGTGTAATCCTACAAAGTTAGTGGTGTTCATCATCCAACAAGAGGGTGTAGAGTCTAGCATCTATTTATTTATTCTGTTATGTGATCAATGTTGAGAGTGTCCACTAGTGAAAGTATGATCCCTAGGCCTTGTTCCTAAATACTGCAATCATCGCTTGTTTCTTGTTTTACTTGCTTGTTTACTTCTCGCAATATTACTACCATCAGCCGCACGCCAGCAAGCACTTTTACGGTGCCGTTGCTACTTGCTCGCATTTATTCATACCACCTGTATTTCACTATCTCTTCGCCGAACTAGTGCACCTATTAGGTGTGTTGGGGACACAAGAGACTTCTTGCTTTGTGGTTGCAGGGTTGCTTGAGAGGGATATCTTTGACCTCTTCCTCCCTGAGTTCGATAAACGTTGGGTGATCCACTTAAGGGAAACTTGCTGCTGTTCTACAAACCTCTGCTCTTGGAGGCCCAACACTGTCTACAAGAATAGAAGCACCCGTAGACATCACTTTGACATGCATTTCACATATGCTTCACTTGGACAACCTGGTGCTATGCATGACACAAGTGTGCTATATCATGCAATTGACAAGGACAAGCTCACCTTCCCGCATCCTCCAAAGGGTGAGCATTTTTTCCTATTGATCCATTTGTTGTAATCATGTTAGAACTAATGCACAATGTGTTGTTTTGTTTAGGTAAGTACTACCTTGTAGATGCTGGCTATCCTAATAGATTTGGATACCTCGCACCATACAAAGGAGAAAGGTATCATGTTCCTGACTTCCATAGAGGTGTACCGCCAACTACTCCTGTCGAGAAGTTTAACGGGATCCACTCGTCCAAGCGTAATGTCATTGAGTGTGGCTTCGGAGTATTGAAGATGAAGTGGCAAATTCTTCTTAAGATGCCGAAGTACTCAATTGAAACCCAAAAGATGATTGTTGCTGCATGTATGACATTGCACAACTATATTCGCGCTCATGACAGAGAAGATATCCACTTTCGGCGATTTGACGAGGATCCGGACTATGTGCCAGAAATTCCGGATCGCTATAAGCGCTATGTTGTTCCTCCTGGTGCTTCGGATTCATCAACTCCGGAGGCAAACGGGGCTGACATGGATGACTTTAGGGATGAACTAGCTACCGCAATTTCTCTAGGATGGTGATGAGCAAGGCATGTTAGATATATATGCCCCTTTTGATTTGCAAAACCCTTTGCAAATGTGATGCTTTTGCAGTTGATACCATCGCTCCAAATATTGGTCTAAACATGTCTTATATCTGTGTTTCGATTACCTAAATATTTGATGTATTTTCCTGCCATCCTACTGCTACTGTTGTAGTAGTAGCAGTTGCGTACAGTTGCGCGAGGGAAAAAAATAAGCGGGTGGATGGATTCCTGCTAAGCATATGCGTCCTCTTGTGATCAGTCGACAGGAAAAATGAGCAAAGGCAAAGCTTAGCAAACAGAGAAGCATGCTGGAAATCACCTGCCTCTCTAGCAGGCCAGCCCGGCTAAAATGGGCCGCAGCCCAGCCGAACGACCAGGAGCGCGCCGAACGTTCTGCGCTCCGACCGGGAAGCTAGCGATCGTTTGGGAAGCCGGATCCAAGGATTTTCGGGAAGCTGGTCGATTCCCGAACACGCCCTAAGTAGGCGGAAGGGCGGAGTCAGAGGGCTGACAGGGGCCCCACAAGCTAGGGCGGCGCGGGCCCCCCTTAGGCCGCGCGGCCCTAGTGTGGCGGCGCCTCGTCGCCCCACTTCGTGATCCTTTCGGTCTTCTGGAAGCTTCGTGGAAAAATAAGACCCTGGGCGTTGATTTCGTCCAATTCCGAGAATATTTCCTTTGTAGGATTTCTGAAACCAAAAACAGCAGAAAACGAAGCAATCGGCTCTTCGGCATCTCGTCAATAGGTTAGTGCCGGAAAATGCATAATAATGACATATAATGTGTATAAAACATGTGAGTATCATCATAAAAGTAGCACGGAACATAAGAAATTATAGATACGTTTGAGACGTATCATTGCTTCAAAACCTTCTATTAAGAAACTATTGCTTTATGAGTTAACTCTTATGCAAGACTTATTGATGCTTGTCTTGAAAGTACTATTCATGAAAAGACTTCGCCATATGATTCAGTTGTTTAGTCATTGTCTTTACCATTGCTTCGAATCACTTCATTCATCTCATATGCTTTACGATAGTATTGATCAAGATCATGTTGTAGAATGTCACTTAAGAAATTATCCTTGTTATCGTTTACCTACTCGAGGGCGAGTAGGAACTAAGCTTGGGGATGCTTGATACGTCTCCAACGTATCTATAATTTCTTATGTTCCATGCTAGTTTTATGACAATACCTACATGTTTTATTCATACTTTATATCGTTTTGATGCATTTTCCGGAACTAACCTATTAACAAGATGCCGAAGTGTCAGTTCCTATTTTCTGCTGTTTTTGGTTTCAGAAATCCTACAAAGGAAATATTCTCGGAATTGGACGAAATCAACACCCACGATCTTATATTTCACGGAAGCTTCCAGAGAGCCAGAGAGGGACCAGAGGGGAGCCCTGGGGGCCCCACCCCACATGGCGGCGCGGCCAAGAGGGGGGGGCGCCAGCCTATGGGGGGCCACCCCCTGGCTCCTCCGAGGCTGCCCTTCCGCCTATATATTCTCTCTGCCTCGAAAACCCTAAAAAGATAAGCCACGAGACGAGAAAAGTTACGCAGCCGCCGCCATCGCGAAGCCAAGTTCGGGGGACAGAAGTCTCTGTTCCGGCACGCCGCCGGGACGGGGAATTTCCCCCGGAAGGCATCTCCATCGACATCACCGCCATCTTCATCGCCGCTGCTGTCTCCTATGATGAGGAGGGAGTAGTTCTCCCTCGAGGCTAAGGGCTCTACCGGTAGCTATGTGGTTAATTTCTCTCTCATGTACCTCAATACAATGATCTCATGAGCTGCCCTACATGATTGAGATCCATATGATGAGCTTTGTGATCTAGTTGAATATCATCTATGTGCTACTCTAGTGATGTTATTAAAGTAGTTTATTCCACCTCCATGATGTAAAGATGACAGTGTGTGCATCATGTAGTACTTGGCGTAGGTTATGATTGTAATCTCTTGTAGATTATGGAGTTAACTATTACTATGATAGTATTGATGTGATCTATTCCCCCTTTCATAGCTTAAAGGTGACGAGTGTGTATGCTATGTTAGTACTCGGTCTAAATTGCAACGGTCTATTATGCACTCTAGAGGTTACTTAAATATGAATTTCGAATGTTGTGGAGCTTGTTTACTCCGGCTTGAGGGAGCTCTTGTAGCCCTACACAATGAATGGTGTTTGTTATCCAACAAGAGAGTGTAGAAAGTAGCATTTATTTATTCAGTTATGTGATCATAGGCTTTGCAATCTAGATGTCATATGCTATTCAAGTGTTTTATTATAACTTTGGAGTTACTGTGACCTCGGTGTAATGGTGACAGTGTGTGCGACGTGTGTAACTCCCTTATGAATTGTGGTGTGTTAGTACCTCCTATGAATGCTCACGGTGACAGTGTGGGGTGTTTATTAGTACTTGGGAATACACCTTTGAGGTGTGCTTTTGCACACTTGCCCAATGAATTTGAGTTCTTTATTCAACAAGAGAGTAGTATGATGAAGTGCTTATTTATATCAATTATGATTGCAATGTTGAGAGTGTCTACTAGTGAAAGTAGAATCCCTAGGCCTTGTTTCCAAATACTGCAAACATCGCTTGTTTACTGTTTTACCGCATATTTACTTCCTGCAATATTACCACCATCTATACCACCTGTGTTTTACTATCTCTTCGCCGAACTAGTGCACCTATACATTTGACAAGTGTATTAGGTGTGTTGGGGAACAAGAGACTTCTTGTATCTTAATTGCAGGGTTGCTTGAGAGGAATATCTTTGACCTCTACCTCCCTGAGTTCGATAAACCTTGGGTGATTCACTTAAGGGAAACTTGCTGTTGTTCTACAAACCTCTGCACTTGGAGGCCCAACACTGTCTACAGGAATAGAAGCGTGCATAGACATCACCAGGACCGGTCAACCGGCCGCACCGCCGGGCCGCCCGGTCACAGGGCCGGTCCGACCGGCCCCCACGCCGGATCCATCTGGTTTCAACCGGGTTTCTGGCTTGTGCCAACCGGGGCACATCCAGTAAGCCTGGAACCCCTTCCGCTCCACACCCGGCGCTAGGCCTGGTTTGAACCGGACCGGCCGGTCCCAGACCCGGTCGACCGGCCGCCAGACCGGCTGACTCCGAGTCTGTCTCGACCAGATCTATTCTGGGTCGGTTATTTTCGTACTTTTTTGACCTGAGGTCATCCTGAACCCCTATATAAGTGCCCAGGACGCCCCCAAAGTTGCTTTAGACCACGTTTAAGATAAACCCTAGTTCATAGTTGTTTGCTTTGCAACTCTGTTGAATTTCTACATCCAATTGCATTGATTTGGTGTGGAATCCACGAAAGTCTTGTGTGATCTGTTGTTCCATTGGGAATTAGTAGATTGCAACTTACCGCTTCGTGGTCGGCGGCTACGTGCGCAAGTGTGTGGAGTTGCGAATATCTTGCAGGGTTGAGAGCTGTTGCATTGGCGACAGGGACCAATCGAGAGATCTCGTTGCGTCATATAAGTTATCTTCATCTACATCATCGTGTTCCTCCGCTGCTATCACCCCGTGATCATCATCACCTTGTTGCTTACTGAGAAGATCGGGCCACCCCTTATCACTTGGACTCAAGCTCTCGGATGTGCTCATAGGGGTAGGTTGTGTGTGTGTGTGTTCATAAGGGTAAGTATATGTACGTATATGTGAGTGTCTATGATTATAACTAGATGGTACCCCGCGCGTTGCTGCGGGATTTATAGAAATATTATTGTGCATACAATATTTATGAAGCCCTCTTGAGAAGATAAGTATGGTCGATCTATTTCTTAAACTGTTGATTAGTTGGATGAGCAAGGAGTGATGCATGGACGGTCGATCTCATAGTCCGTACATATGTTAGTGTTTCAGTGCCAGGTGAAAGAGAGGCTTTGATCGCAACCCCAAAGTCGCTGCCAAGTGCATGGAGCTATTACCATTGATACCTGAAGATTTATGCTGCTGTCAGGATAAAATAAAGTATGCAGAACCTAGCATGTTGTTGAAATTTGACTCATGTGTGTGCAATCTATATGTTGAAAGTTGAAAAAAGTTTTGGCTTGCTCACATTTCGTTTGGCTAGTAAGTGGCATGCACAATCAGTATGAGGGTTAGGTAGTTCTTAATCAGTTCATTCATCTTCTTTTCCATTCCATATTCTTACACATGAATGTAGCATTTATATATGGCTACGAATGTTGATATACTATCATTGATTGAATATGAAAAATAATATTGAAAAGTAAGTTTTTTTCCACATTACTGTAAAGTAAGATTTCAGCCACTTTGAAAACGGCCAGGATACATGCATGCCTAAACTGGAATTCTGCAAGGCAGATGTTATCAGTAAAGATGGAAAGCAGGTTACCTGGCCGGTCATACGCATCTAGCGTTGTATAGTGATTTAGTTGAATCAAAATGCCAGAGAGAGGGATGTCGCCAATGCACCAACACATACAACCATGATTAACAAAGCAGATCCATTCTATATTAGATGCCCAGTTTGCTCAACCTGATCGAACCAACAGTACTCTAACCGCAAGAGTTTGTAAGCTCTTTTAAAGTGACAATGTAAAATACAACTCCATGGATCATGCTCCCTTGTTGAGTTGCGCTGGATTTATTCAGTGGTGCTTAGAATAAGAATTCATATAGCTGTTTATCAACTTTAATGTATAATAACAGGCCATTACATGATTTCAAAGTCCATAATTTTTTTATTACATGAAATCAAGTAAAGTAATGAGATGACACTGGTACACTGGAAAATGAAATATAATGAGAACAGATTTCATGTACAGTGGATCGATGGCCATACGACCCTAAAGTTGTTAGTCCTGCTTCAGAATGATTGTTATGAACTTAGGAAAATTGATAGAGAACTCCTCAGAACCGAATATAAGTGCGAATCATCTGAGAAACAGCGACAATATTGGAGAAGTAGCATCAGCTAGCTCAATGGCTAAAATACATAGGATGCAACTTTCTGTCTCCATCTGGATTACAATTGAAGGAAATCAACCTAGTATTCAGTAAATCTTTATGGAAGCGACAAAACTAATTTTAGGTAGGAGCAAATGGAGCTATTGGTTGTTTCCATGAGTGGTCAGTGATGTCCTGCATGTGGGTACAAAGACTATTAGAAAGGTCGTACTTGTGTAGTAGTTATCTTACATGTAATATACTCAAAATTTTGATATTGTTACAATATGAGATTAATGATACCTGGGTGTTGATCCTCTTGCCTTTCTTAGATGACTGTGCAACATTGTTGTCAGCCATGTTGTTTGAGGATAAACATGTAAACGTGAAAGTAATATTTGACATGTGATATGAGGAAGGGTACATACTTTTGCTTATGTGGTCTGACATCCTAAATTTGAAGTTCTCCAGCTCGAAGATTCATATCTTTTTCACCATGCTATGTAAAAATTGCATTTGTGATAAGATGCATCGTGGCCTGATTTTTTTAAACTTTTGGTACCTTTCTTTGTTTGTTGTTTCAAGTTCTCTAAATAAATCGACATGTATGTCTCTACACTAATAAAAAAATTAAAGGGACATATGATCCTAACTAACCTCTATTCCTTGGCTGCTCACGACGGTGTGGGCATCCACGAGTCCACGACTGCATGAGACGGATTGTCTACCATAATGATGGACCGCAGGATTTTCAGAACTTTCAAGAGTATCCATCTTTGCAAACTGCACACACCAAGGAAGCAGGCAGTTGTTATTTTGATATCTAGTCAATCTGGTTTAACTATCATCTAAAAAAAAAATCTGGTTTAACGATTGCACTTGATGGAAGATTCTAGGGGGGTAAATTCCATGTAACAAATAAATTTCAGGCAGGATTCAAACGGAACAAATACTACATGCGACCGAGCAAGAAGATAGAAGATACATGTGCTGATTCAATGTACACTAAAAGTGAAGAATAAGAGGTGAGAGTCTGTACCAATGGAAGCAGCATGTCCAGCATTCATAAGCTGAGACGTGATGATAGCTTCTTCCTCCTTGCTTGAGCGACCAGTACGCAAAATCCAATCAAATCAGGGTGGGATTGAGTGAGTAGCGGGAACAATCCAAGGAAAATCCAACCAAATCACGGGGGAGGCAAAACGTCGAGCGGGTTTGGAGCCGGCACACAACCTAACAGATTGACAAACATGAGGAAGGGGATAGTAAAAAAAATGAATTGGAGAAAGAAATCTAGAGTGGAGAGCAGAGTCGCTTGCATCGCTGGAGTCACGAGCAGGCTAGTTATTGACGGGTAGCTATTTAAACGTGAGGATGGAGGTGACGGCTGAGTTCATCGCAACAGTTTCTTGCGTATTTGCCGGCAATAATGACGATGGTGGGCTGCATCGGCTATTTTTAGGAGCATTTGGGGTGAGGAGGCAGGTCGCTCAGCATTCGTGGCCTTGATGGCCATCAAGGCGTAGGTCGCGGCAGCGGGCAGCCATCCAGGTTAGGAAGACGAAGAGCGGATCTTTTTTTCTAGGCGAACGGGGACCAACGTGAAGAGAATTTTCGTCTGGCGAGCAGACTGGTGCCGTACGGCTGGGAACTAAGCGGGGAGGTGAAAACTTCTAATCTAGTGACGTGGCTTGCTGTGAGATCAGTAAAATGGGGCCATCTATTAAGAAAGAGAAGATGTGTTTCGCCCAAAAAAAAGACTAGTGTTTGGGTAGGTTCTGGTCCAATGCAAGGAAGTCCCCTAGGGAAAAACCTAGGGTTTTTGTCCTCCGGCGGCTCCAACCACCGAGAGTATCTACCATCCGTGAATTTCCTCCCCCGTCAAGGGAGAATCAAGTGGTACGGCTAAGTAAGTGAAGAACTTTGTGGAGGAACTCCATGGTAGATTGAATCTACATGAGAAGGAGGAGGGATATTTCGTTTGGGAAGGTGAAGTACTTGAGCCGGCGATCAAGGCCAAGTGATTAGCGATCGGAAAGGTTCATACGGAGAGTGGCATCAGCCCCAGCGCTCTCTAGACTGACATGTATTCGGCGTGGAATCAGGCAAATGAGGTAATCTGGAGAAAGCTGGAGGATAATCTCTTTACGGTTCAGTTCGGTTGTCTGGGAGATTGGAACAAAGCAATACTTATGGGGCCCTGGCTTTTTAGGAATAATTATGCTTTGATTCTGGAAGAATATGACGCCTTCATGAACCTAGAAACCTTGTTCTAGATAAGCTGTCGGTTTGGGTACGGGTTATGCAAATCCCAGAATGCCGGTGTTGCACAGACCACCTGCTATAATGCTGCGCACGATATGACAGGATTGTTCGTTTTTTACAGACAACAATCTGAAAATTTTGCACTGACTACCTACACGTAACATCCAGAATTACGAGTTACACCAATGCAGCATCGGCATCACCTCCCCTGTAATCACCATTGCCCTCACCATCGCCGCCCTTTTTCTTGTAGACATAAGCTCGCGAGAAGAAGAAGAAGGCGAGCAGCTCCAGGACGCACAGTCCGGCGAGCAGCCAGTAGAAGTAGTCGAGGTGCGCGCGGTTCAAGTTATTGGAGAACCAGCTGGCCCCGCGCTTGGCCGTGGCCCTGTCGATGACAGAGATGAGGAAGCTGCTGAGGAGGTGGCCGACGCCGAAGATGCTGAGGAAGAGCGCGAGGCCGAGGCTGCGCACCGCGTCGGGCACCTGGTCGTAGAAGAACTCCTGGAGGCCGATCATGGCGAACACGTCGGAGACGCCGATGAGGACGTACTGCGGCACCATCCACCACAGCGTCATCGGCAGCTGCGCCTTCGGGGAGTTCACCAGGCCGGCGTCCCTCGCCACCTGAAGCCGCTTCATCTCCACGAGAGCGGAGAGCACGACGGCGACGAGGGAGAGGCAGAGCCCGGCACCGACCCTCTGCAGCATGGTGATTCCCGTGGGCCGCCCCGTGTATCGCCGGGCCAGCGGCACGAAGAGGCGGTCGTAGACCGGGATGAAGACCACGATGCTGACGCTGATGAAGGTCTGCAGCGCCGCGGGCGGCACCTTGAATTTCGGCCCGATCCGCCGGTCCATGGTCGCCGCCTGCTTGGTGAAGAAGGTGGACGTCTGGGAGAAGATGATGGCGTAGATTATGCAGGACGCCCAGATCGGGAGCAGGCGGAAGACGCTCTTCACTTCCTCGACGAGGTCATCAGAGTTCTTGTTACCCTCCACTTTGCCGCTCGCCGGGCTGCAAGAACCGTCATGTCAGAGGATGGCAGGATGCAAACAGTACATAGCAGCAGAGTCGATGAAAGAAATTTGTGCATACTTGGTGCGGTGCTTTGATCTCCAGCTCTTGATGAGCACCAAGAAGGCCTTGCCGACGCGGGCGACGGGGCTGGGCTCCTTGGTGGTGTAGTAGCGGTACGTCGGAGTGCCGATGAGGAAGAGGGCCAGGGAAACGGCGATGACGATGCAGGGGATGCCGAAGCCGAGGCCCCAGCCGACGTTGTCCTGGACGTAGCTGGAGACCATGGTGGTGACGGCGGTGCCGGCGCACATGCCGAAGTACCACCAGTTGAAGAATGAGCTCCGGGCCACGTTCTCCTTGGGGTCCTTCTCGTCGAACTGGTCCGCCGCGAAGGCCTGCGCGCAGGGCTTGTGCGCGCCCTCGCCCAGCGCCACCAGGTACAGCGCCACGTAGAAGACGGCCACGTTCCCGCCGGACCGGAAGATGTGGAACGCCGACGAGAGCGACAGCGTGCCCATGCTCTGAAGTGCACGGAAGAATTTCAGAGTTCAAGGTCAATACGACTACTTTCTCTCGATCGACTCTGACGACGGGAATTGGGACTGACCAGGACGAAGATGATGGAGGCGAGTATGATGGCCCGGTAGCGCCCCAGCCAGGCGTCAGCGACGCAGGCCACCGGCAGCGGCAGCATCTGCGAGACGCCCTTCCACGCGTCGATGGACGCCGCCGCGCTCGCCATCGGCTGCCCCAGCGGCCCCGTCAGGTACGTGATCAGGTTCGCCGCAACGCCTTTGTACGCGAACCTCTCCGCAATCTCCATTGCTGCGTGTAAAACAAACCAACGTATCAGTCGCGTGCAAGAATCGATTCCGCCGGTCACCATGATAGCACAAGAGATTGGCGCGCGTACCCATGACGAAGATGGAAGATTTCCAGCCGCCGGTGGCGGCACGGGAGGCGGGCAGGCCGCGGTAGTTGACGGCGCCAGCGACGGTGTCCCCCATGGTAGTGCCCTCGAAGTGGGTGGAGTGAAGCAGGCTCCGGTGAGGCATGGTCTGTCTGTCAGCTTACGGCTATATGTAGGCGGAATCGATCGAGACGGCGACAGGCGTTGCGTGCAGACGAGAGGCGTGCGGCAGCTGATCGCGGACAGTGCCCAAATCGATGAACAGCATTTATGATCCGATTTGCTCAAAGGTACTAACTCCTTCCTCTCGAGATTTTTGAACCAAATTTGAACTTATCGATTTTATGTCTTGCCTTCTTTGACGCGACGCAGGCGCGCTCGTGGGCGCCCACCCTGCGCACGAGCGAGCGTGCGAACGCCACGGGCGCCGAAAGCCCGAAACTCTTGCCTGCACGCGCGAGTGCGCATGGGCACGCACAGCTGGTTCCTGTTTGATCACCAGATGGACGGCTGAGATTTACCCAGCTCGAAAAGGGGATCGGTACGTCGACAGTGCAGCGCACGCACCTTCCGCTTCCTGGATTCCAAACCGATGGTAACTAGGCTAGGCGTGCAATTCTGACTTCCTGGGAGCTTTTGGAAAAGCAGCGGACAGGAGACTATTGGCCATCGGATCACGGTATGGGCTCTCCCGGGAATGTTATACTCCACCACGCCTCAATTTGTACCGGGTATCAATCTCTGCGGCTATTTTACAGGCTAGAGGAAAATGACAGCAGTATCTTGAGGTCCCTATTTTATACTCTACTTACTTATCTAGGCCGCAAATATTTCATGAATTACGAAGTACACATTTATTTGACTCGGAGTTTAGTAGTTTGGACATGGTATCAGCTGAAGATGATATGTATGTCCGGTCGTCTGTGTGGTGTGTCTTTACATCAGTCGACTGAGATTTTCTAGAGTCTTAGTCAATGGCCTTGGATAATATCTTGCGCGAAGCAAGAATCGAACGGTCACTATATTGGACCTCGTAAGCAACAGACATACAAACATGACAACCTTTATATTCGACCTTGTGAGCAAAACAAAAAGACAGAAACAACTTATATTGGTATGAGGATAGGCTCTAAAAAACCACCATGTTGAATGGGTCGTGCAAGCATGACAAAACTAAGTAAAAAAGGTTTTGTGTATAAGGAAAAGAAAAAAAAACATAAATAATTAGACCAAAAAATAAAAATACATGTAGAGGCCATGGTTGCACTTGCTAATTACACGTATGTTGAGACAAATACTAGACAAGTTACTTTTTGAGACATGTGCAACTATTATGAAACCAGCTTATTACATGCACGTTCATTGAAGAAAGTGCAACTTGTTTCAAAAACAAGTCGCTAATTGCACGTTTCTCAAGAAAAATGTATCTTAAATTTGAAACAATGTTGATACTTGCACATTTCATGAGAAAAGTGACTCGCTTCGAAAATGGTTTACAATTGCATATTTTTTTGAAAAAATGCAAGTCATACCGAGAATTGTTTGGATACTTTTAAATAAAAGTGTGGCTCGTTTAGAAAACATTGAAGTGCAACCCATATTGAGAACTAGGCCATTTCAAAAATCGTTTGGAGTTGCAGATTTCATGAGGAAAAGTGAACTCATATCTCAAACCATTGCAACTTTCTTGAGAAGGGTGCTACTTATTTGAAAAACGGTTTTAGTTACATATTTCTTGATAAAAGCTTAACTCGTATCAAGTTGCATGTTTCGTGAAAGAAAAAGTACAACTCATTTTAAAAATCGGTTGGAGTTGCACATTTTTAATAGAGAAAGTGCAACTTGATGTATACAGTACTGATTAGAGTTGCTCATTTCTTAAGATAAAGGTCAAATCGTAAAGTAACAAGATCACGAAGTAGAAAAAATATTGTATAACCTTGGTTGCATTTTTTTGACAAAAGTGCAACTACGATTTGGCGAAAATTGCAACCTATATAACTAACCAAAAATAGAAAGTACAATTAACATAAACAATCAAAAATGTATATACATATAAATCCATGGTTGCACTTTTTTATAAAGGTGTAGTCACTTCGCAAGTTTGAGCCTACACATTTTTTTTCTCGTCTAGGTAGTTGCACGAAGTAAAATCCAACGGTTATCAGATCAACTAAGATATAAGAAAATCTCGGTCACCTAATACTTAAGAAAATCCAACAAAAAAATGCAAATATTAGTGTGCCCGTGCGGTGTATCCTTTTTTTTAAATCATGCGGTGTATCCTTTTAATTGCATTGTTCGTTGGGATTGTCATTTCACTAGCGGTTTTCGTTAAAATCAACAAATGGTTCATCTAGGGATGTTTCCTTCCAAGTTTGGGTCTGTCTAGGAGCCCCGCTGCGCCAAATTGTAGAGTTGGGCGCACCACTGAAAATAGAAATTTCTGTTTCTCCGCGTTGACAGAAAAGGAAAGAAGATAAAAACTAACGTAACAGCCCACGTGGTACACTCAGAAAAGGAAAGAAGATAAAAACTAACGTAACAGCTCACGTGGTACACTAATTGACAGCCCACGGTTCCTGCACATGCGCGAAGAAGAGTGATGTTAGTCAATTAATTCATTTTTCTGAGAAAATTCAAAATGCTACTACCTTCATCTAAAATTAGATGTCTCACTTTTATCTAGATACAGATGTATTTAGATACATTTTTGTTAGAGATACATCCGTATGTAGATAAAGTTGAGACGCTTATTTTTAGATGGAGCGAGTCTTTTGAACTGCGCTTGGAATTATAATCCGTTTACATTTTCGAAATCATTGCGGCGAGATCTTCGAAACAAGATCATATTTTCATAGGTTTCGATTTTTTTTTAAACAAGCCACTTTGCGACATAGCAACTTTCGTGCATAATGAAGCAACTTTTGTCCGTGATAGAGCATTGCGTTGTCGGCGCCAAATTTGCTCCGTTGGGCATCAAATTTATGCTTTCGGCCACCAAAGTTGCCCCATCTAATGGTAGAAGTTGATTATTGCTCACCAAAATTGCTCCAGGCATCAAACTTGCTCTAACATGATTAATGTTGCTCTGCCACCGATTAGAGTTGCTATGTTGAGGTTTGATTTTGCGTCACAAGGGGTGGGACTGGAGGGATTAGCCAGCTTTCTTCCCTCATATTTTCTTTTGAGATGGATTGCTCGTTGGAGAATGGATGGTAGAAAATAAGGACAAAAGAAAAGAGGAAATAAATTGTCTAGTTATACTCACGATATGTCGGCTACACAATTTTGCACAAGAACTGCTGGTAGGCACCGGAGTTGCTCTATTAGTACCAAACTTTCTTTTTCACGTACCAGAGTTGCGTCATTAGGCCCGAAAGTTGCTTCAAAGCTACTCTGTTGGAGACCAAAGGTGCCTAAAGTTGCTCTAATAAAAATCAAAGTTGCTCTATCGGATACCAATGTTGCACCATCAGGCAACAATTTTGTGCCGACAAGCACCAAAGTTGTGTTGTCCGACACCGAAGTTGTGCCTTCAGCACTAAATTTACTCTAGTGCACCTAAGTTGCTTTTTAAGCACCAAAGTTGCCCTATCAGACGCTAAACTTTGATTTGTCGCGAACAAAAAAATATTGACATTGGACACACAAAAAACTTTCTTTGTCAGGGCACCAATGTTTACTTCATCAGTTAGAAAAGTTAAACATAAGACCTAAGGCCCGGCTTTGTAAATAAAACTCCAATGCCAAGCGAACCATCATTCATAGTACAAACCCAACGTAACATCACATAAGGTGGTAGATTACAAATACACCCCACAACAGTTTGCTCCCCTGAGCCAAGTGCACCGAGATAAGAGATACAAGCCAAGGGCACCCTAAGCAGAAGTCCGATGCCCGCAAGTCTTTGTCCTCGCGTAGAGTCCCCTAACCTCGTCAAGCACCACGTCCAGCAAGTCCATGTGGCATGTCCCCTTGTTTGATCAGAACCCTCCAGCTCTGCATTTAGATAGATATTTTTAAAATTACGTCCGCCGGGTTGGCGATCAGAGTACCCGGCCTTTATAGCTAGTTTATTCCTAATATTCCATAGTGTCCAGCACTGAGCTGCAAAGGTAAACCAAGCTACTCTCTTGAGGGGCCCCGAAAGACCATGGACAATGGCTATGAACTCCCTGGCCCTTATCGGGTTCCAGTCGTTGGATAGGAGTTCCCTAACTCCATCCCACATGAACTTAGCTAAAGGGTAGGTAAAGAAGATGTGATCGCAGCCCTCCTCATCGCCGTAGAGAGAACACCTCCCATCGCCCGACCCATTTCTCTTGACAAGTTGATCACCAGTTGGCAGTCTTTCCCTGATAAGCTGTCAGAGGAAAACCTTGATATTTAGAGGGACACACCCACGCAACACCTCCTTAATGTGAGTCAGCGCCGCCCCCTGAGAAAGTTGGAGGTACAACGATCTTGTGGAATAGCTACCTGAAGCTTCCAGCGCCCAGGCCACCTCGTCTGGTCCCTCCGACTGAGGTGTCAGGTCGGTCAGAAAAGTGACACCATGAGCACCAAAATTTGCATTAGCTTGGCAGCAACCTCTCCCCATGCACGGCCGCCCCCTGCGCGAGCTCCTCCCCCGGGCCACCCCTACACGAGCTACTCCCTCGGGCTGTCGCACGAGATCCCCCATGCGCTTGGACCGCGTAGCCACGCGAGATCCCCCCTGCACGTGGACCACATCGCTACGAGAGTTCCGTCCCCTGCGTGTAGCTCACGGCTCCTGCAGTATGGCCATGGCGTTCGCTTGATGGGGTCGATATGCGATTATTTCAGTCTTCATTCGTGCGAGGAGGCTAGCACCGGCGCGCAAAGAGGACGTGAACTAGCAGATTCAATCTCGCTGTGGAGGACGGCGGTAGCCCCGTTTGGCGGCGGCGGCGCGAATGCCCAATCCAGATGCAACACAGGAACCATGTCCACGGCGGCAGCGCGTGGATCGAGGGTCAGCGGCGGCAAGCGAGGAAGTGAGTGATGCAGGGACATGCGGACTGTCGCCGGACGAGAGGATGATGGGAAGGGCGGATCCACGCGATGTAGGGAGCGGTGAGCCACATTGTCGAACAGGGGCGTCGGTGAGGTGTAGTATCGCGGCGCGCGGAGGAAACACCATGGCAGGGCGTGCTCTCTCTGAGCAACACTTGTCATGTAGTGCGTGTGCTCGATCGCACCGAACAGCGCAGCTGCACTTTCAAGCAATTGGGTCCAAGTTTTGTAGTATTTCAAATATATTTCACCTTTCAGTAAACGCGTGAGAAACAAGTATGATCCATGTTTCACTTTAAGAACTGAGGGCACTTTAATTTTCATTAACCATCCAACTTGTCCCTTCTGTAAAATGATCATTTTCATGCAATTGTGGGGAAATTTGAGCTACAAGATCAAAGTGGATGATCATGACAGTTTCATCGCCAATGTGAGGGCACGTGTGGTGGCTCTCCAATCGATGCCAATGTCCTTCCGAATACTAGATGATCGTCTTGAGGACTAAGGCCATGGCTTGGTCTGCCAGAAAAAGGCAGTGAGTTATTTTGGCCCATCAAATTCAAATTTAGTCAGGCCTTAAATTATAGAGAAAAGATAGCCATCTAGCTCAATTCGGCCAGAATCCTTCCTGGCAATTGCGCGGAGTCAATTTCTTCTTCGTCGGGTAGCCTTATAATCTTAACACGATTTTCATGGTACTGCTCCCTCTCAATTCTAGAATGTCCAATTTTTTCTGCTTTTCCTTTCCAGACTGCTCTAATCACAGCGGCTTTCCGCTGTCGTTATTTTCTATTTACTGTGTAATATTTCAGCTAATTAATTAGGAAAAAGCTGGCAATCCCCCGGAATACAAATAAATGATATATGAACATTTAATCATCATCACCTTCACCATCATCTTTTACATCTCTAATACTAACATTTAATTCATCTTCTTGTGTAACTTTGGATGCGTGTGTGTGCTTGGGTGGTATCAATCGGAGATAGTATGAACCCATCATTCATAGTAGGCATAGAAGTCATAGGAGAAGATCCCATGAAAGCCATGAATCCACCCGGAAGAGCTCTCATGCCACCCGTCCATGCGCGACGAAGAGGTTGCTAGGGTTTCCCGCGGCGCCAACGGGATTGGATGCAGATGTCGGGGAAAGTACATCTATGCCGGCGGGATTGGGTTGGGGAGGGGCAGCGCGACCGTCCATCGCCGGTAGATTTCTGCCCCGGCACGGGGAAGGGGAAAAGCGAGTGTGCGGGAGAGAAACAAGTTGGCGGTTGCGTTTCACGCACGATGAGTCATTTTTCCGCGCACTAGAACGAATGCGCCAAATATGCCGCGTGCAATGCCGTATAGTGCGTTGGATTTTTTTACCATGCCCACTGGAGCACCGATTTCCACCTCCCACGCCCTGAAAAAAGTCATTTTTAGAGCGCCTAGGCTTTTTTGGGTGCATGCTAAATATGCTCTTATATTTTCATTAGTACTCCATCTTCTTCCTTCCCCACCGTCTCCTTACATGCGCATGCCTGACCACGGCCCTTCGACGACCTCTGTCGGCTGTAGCAGCCGCACCGCTGTCGCGCCAAGGCGAGATTCGTCCGCTGTGTCGAGCTCTTCCTACCCCTTTTCCCACCTCATCCCCGTGAAATGGCGCGTCCTCATCCGCCCCATGCCGAGCTCCACTCCACCTCGTACGCGTGGCTACCGCCTCTCTCGTCCCACCTCCTGCTGCAAGCTAGGCGTCACCCCTTGAGGTGCTGCAAACAAGGGCGCCACATGTTGCCAGTGGCAAGCATAGTGTCTTCCGGTGGAAGTCGGAGTTGATGCCATGGACGGTCGGAGTTGCTGCCATAGGCGGGCACATGTGCTACCAAAGGAGGACACTTGTGCTACAATCGAAGGCGGCAACACTACCATAGGCGGGCAGAGATGCTACAAAAGGAGGGCGGTGATGCTAGCATAAGCGAGAGAAGTTGCTATAAATGACATCATCGATGCTACCATCGTTGTCGGCGTTTTCTGCTTGCCGGAGTTGGGGTAATGTAAGGCGGAGGTTTCACCGGAGTTAGGGACAATGGTGCTACCCGTCCGTTGTCCGCGTCAATTTAAATTGGTTTTGCTGGCCATCTTCACAGTCTGCGCCAATTTAATTGGACTGAAGGGAGTAGTACATATTTGTTTTTCAAAAGGCTAGTTGGAGACCATCCTTTTTTTAGTTAAGTTCTATCCATGGTAACCACGTGGGATATCTTGTAAACAAAACTCCAAAACTTTATACGATAAAGTCATCCTGATGGTGATCTTCCTGAGTTTCGAATGGATTACTCCGGCTCCGGAGGCCGAAAGTAGAAAGAATCTAGCTTCCCTTAGCACCAATAGTTGCTCAATGTGCTAGCTCAATACAAGCCGGCCGAGGTCACTCAGCCTCCCACCATCCCACGTCTAAACTCCTACCCCTCATTGGCATTTCCCTTTTTTGCAGATTCATTGGCGTTCTAAAAGGCTAAAAGATCAGTTCGGAGAAAAAAGGAGCAAAAGACATCGTTCAAGCTTGTGGCATGTCACCGATTGTCTACTGTGCTTATCACGTGCTTAGAACTAGAGAAGGATTATATCCACCCGTTCTTCAATACCAGCACTGCACACTTTTGATCAGGAGTAGTCTTCTGCTGATACTTGAACACTTGTCGAGCAATCCTGGAAGCTTTCCCTCATCTGTTATCTTATTAACTAGTTTATTGTTTATTGTACATGTCTTGCAGATCAGGAGCAGTCTTCATGAAGATGTGAAGGTAAATGTATGACATTGGTAGGTTTTATTTTTCCCGATTTCAAGGTGGTTATTGGGAGACCGAGTTATATGATAGATAACTGCATTATCAAGTGGGGCTTTAGGTTGAATAACCTGATCGCATCAGCTTACGGAGCTCATTCCGTTGCATATTTTATATCCCTATATTCTTGATGTTTCTCTGTGTGAGGTTTCCGAGTTTGTTGCTAACTTTTCAATAAGTCCAAGTTCATCAAAAACGGAATCCATATGCATCTTATATTACGTTTTCAATTTTGGATGTATTTACCGTCTCTTGAGGTTGGGACACCTGGACATTCCTCGGGCCGGGCCGGGTTTCGGGCCGGGCCCGAAAAGCCCGAACTGAAATTCCCAGGCCCGAGCCCGGCCCGGCCCGACCTTCAGGCTTACAAATTAGGTCTGAACCCGGCCCGAACTGCCAAAAGCCCAGCCCGAACTAGGCTTAAACTGTGTTTTATGCAAGCCCGAGCCTGGCCCGGCCCGGGCCTTTGGGCTCCAAAATCAGGCCCGAACCCGGCCCAATGTGCAAGCCCGACCCAGCCCGGCCGAGATTTTCGGGCCGGGCTGCCCATACCCAGCTGTAGTTGGGAGGAATCCTCTCTAAAATCATGTAAAAACATTCAATGTGGAGTCCTAATATTTTCAGTTTTTTGTTGGGATTCTGTTCGTCGTTATCTTTCCAACATAATTGGTTTCATCTTAGTCGGAGTTTGGGAACTTTTTTAAACATCAGGCTCAAAGAGCCCAGCAGCCGCCAAGGATACAAGGTACTGTCAACACACGCCCAAACAAGTTTTAAAGAAACTAGCAAAGCACTACAAGAACTACAGAGGTTCGGAGTCGTAACCGGCTACAAACACACTGAGCACCGAAGACGCCAAGCCACCAAGAGAACACCTTGAACAAGCCGAAGATTGTTGTTGAAGAGAAGCGCCAAAGCCACGAACGCAGCACAGCCCACCCAAGCCCCTAACTTCCATAGACAACGCCTCCAATGAGGAACATGGCGCTTATCTTGTACAAAAGTGTGTACAAGATTTGTTTATCTTTAATTTTTCTAGTTCTACATGCTATGTACCACTATCATCTCTTTCATCATTAATTAATATGACACATCACCTTTTTCATGCATATAGTGCATGATACTAGTAGCTACTCCCTACCATCTCCGTTTACTAGTCCTCCCCGTATCCCTAATTTAAATTATATAATGCAAAAATTATATCATTAGAAAATAGAATATCTAAACTTTTTAATGATATAATTTTTATAACATGTAACTAATGCTAACTTGATCAAATTTACAACCTAGAAATACGTGAGTATGATACTTTCACTGTGAGTAGTCTTATGTGCTCCACTTTAAACCTTAGGGGGTTAAACATTCTAAACCTCAAACCAGACGGGGTTAGAGCATCTCCACTCGTCTCCCCGACGAGGCCCCCGAACGACGTTTTTTTCCATGCGGACGGCGAAATTCGGTCCAGTCGCGCCCCCGGTTCCTCGATTTCGTCCGGATTTGGGCCTAAATTCATCCGGCGATCCCACGCCATCCCCGCCCACCGGGGAGCTCTCGGGGACTTGATGGCGTGTATTTCACACGTTCGTTGGGAACCCCAAGAGGAAGGTATGATGCGCACAGCAGCAAGTTTTCCCTCAGAAAGAAACCAAGGTTTATCGAACCAGGAGGAGCCAAGAAGCACGTTGAAGGTTGATGGCGGCGGGATGAAGCGCGGCGCAACACCAGAGATTCCGGCGCCAACGTGGAACCTGCACAACACAACCAAAGTACTTTGCCCCAACGAAACAGTGAGGTTGTCAATCTCACCGGCTTGCTGTAACAATGGATTAACCGTATTGTGTGGAAGATGATTGTTTGTAGAGAAAACAGTAAAACAAGTATTACAGCAGATTTGTATTTCAGTATAAAAGAATGGACCGGGGTCCACAGTTCACTAGAGGTGTCTCTCCCATAAGATAAAAGCATGTTGGGTGAACAAATTACAGTCGGACAATTGACAAATAGAGAGAGCATAACAATGCACATACATGGCATGATAAGTATAGTGAGATTTAATTGGGCATTACGACAAAGTACATAGACCGCCATCCAACTGCATCTATGCCTAAAAAGTCCACCTTCAGAGTTATCATCCGAATCCCTTCCGGTATTAAGTTGCTAACAACGGACAATTGCATTAAGTATGGTGCATAATGTAATCAATAACTACATCCTCGGACATAGCATCAATGTTTTATCCCTAGTGGCAACAAGCACAACACAACCTTAGAACTTTCCGTCATCTGTCTCAGGTGTCAATGCGAGCATGAACCCACTATCGAGCATAAATACTCCCTCTTGGAGTTACTAGCATCAACTTGGCCGAGCCTCTACTAATAACGGAGAGCATGCAAGATCATAAACAACACATATGTAATAACTTGATAATTAACATAACATGGTATTCTCTATCCATCGGATCCCGACAAACACAACATAGAGTATTACGGATAGATGATCTTGATCATGTTAGGCAGCTCACAAGATCCAACAATGAAGCACAATGAGGAGAAGACAACCATCTAGCTACTGCTATGGACCCATAGTCCGGGGGTGAACTACTCACTCATCACTCCGGAGGCGACCATGGCGGTGTAGAGTCCTCCGGGAGATGAATCCCCTCTCCGGCAGGGTGCCGGAGGAGATCTCCAGAATCCCCCGAGATGGGATTGGCGGCGGCGGCGTCTCTGGAAGGTTTTCCGTATCGTGGTTTTTCTCCTCAGGGGTTTCGCGACGGAGGCTTTAAGTAGGCGGAAGGGCAACGTGGGGGGCACACGGGGCCCCACACCACAGGTCGGCGCGGCCAAGGGCTGGGCCGCGCCGCCTATGGTGGCAGCCCCTCGTGGCCCCACTTCGTATCCCTTTCGGTCTTCTGGAAGGTTCGTGGCAAAATAGGACCCTGGGACTTGATTTCGTCCAATTCCGAGAATATTTCGTTACTAGGATTTCTGAAACCAAAAACAGCAGAAAACAGCAACTGGCACTTCGGCATCTTGTTAATATGTTAGTTCCAGAAAATGCACGAATATGACATAAAGTGTGCATAAAACATGTAGGTATCATCAATAATATGGCATGGAACATAAGAAATTATCGATACGTCGGAGACGTATCAAGCATCCCCAAGCTTAGTTCTGCTCGTCCCGAGCGGTAAAACGATAACAAAGATAATTTCTGAAGTGACATGCCATCATAACCTTGATCATACTATTTGTAAACATATGTAGTGGATGCAGCGATCAAAACAATGGTAATGACATGAGTAAACAAGTGAATCATAAAGCAAAGACTTTTCATGAATAGTACTTCAAGACAAGCATCAATAAGTCTTGCATAAGAGTTAACTCATAAAGCAATAAATCAAAGTAAAGGTATTGAAGCAACACAAAGGAAGATCAAGTTTCAGCTGTTGCTTTCAACTTGTAACATGTATATCTCATAGATAATTGTCAACATAGAGTAATATAACAAGTACAATATGCAAGTATGTAGGAATCAATGCACAGTTCACACAAGTGTTTGCTTTTTGAGGTGGAGAGAGATAGGTGAACTGACTCAACATAAAAGTAAAAAGAATGGTCCTTCAAAGAGGAAAGCATCGATTGCTATATTTGTGCTAGAGCTTTTATTTTGAAAACATGAAACAATTTTGTCAACGGTAGTAATAAAGCATATGAGTTATGTAAATTATATCTTACAAGTTGCAAGTCTCATGCATAGTATACTAATAGTGCCCGCACCTTGTCCTAATTAGCTTGGACTACC
>NC_061513.1:67395960-67435914 GCF_022539505.1 Lolium rigidum | reverse complement strand
GATTATCATTGCATAACATATGTTTCAACCAAGTGTCACAAAGGGGTACCTCTATGCCGCCTGTACAGAGGTCTAAGGAGAAAGTTCGCATTGAATTTCTCGCTTTTGATTATTCTCAACTTAGACATCCATACCGGGACAACATAGACAACAGATAATGGACTCCTCTTTTAATGCTTAAGCATTCAACAACAGATAATATTCTCATAAGAGATTGAGGATTTTGTGTCCAAACTGAAACTTCCACCATGATTCATGGCTTTAGTTAGCGGCCCAATGTTCTTCTCTAACAATATGCATACTCAAACCATTTGATCATGAAAATCGCCCTTACTTTAGACAAGACGAACATGCATAGCAACTCACATGATATTCAACAAAGGTAAAAGTTCATGGCATCCCCAGAAACATGGTTACCGCTCAACAAGCAACTTATTAAGAAATAAGATACATAAGTACATATTCTTCACCACAATAGTTTTTAAGGCTATTTTCCCATGAGCTATGTATTGTAAAGACAAAGAATAGAATTTTAAAGGTGGCACTCAAGTAATTTACTTTGGAATGGCAGAGAAATACCATGTAGTAGGTAGGTATGGTGGAAACAAATGGCATAGTTTTTGGCTCAAGGATTTGGATGCACGAGAAGTAATCCCTCTCAATACAAGGCTTAGGCTAGCAAGGTTGTTTGAAGCAAACTCAAGTATAAAATGGTGCAGCAAGACTCACATATGAACATATTGTAAGCATTATAAGACTTTACATCGTCTCCTTATTGTTCAAACACCTTAACCAGAAAATATCTAGACTCTAGAGACCAATCATGCAAACCAAATTTTAACAAGCTCTATGTAGTTCTTCATTAATAGGTGCAAAGTACATGATGCAAGAGCTTAAACATGATCTATATGAGCACAAAAATTGCCAAGTATCAAATTATTCAAGACATTATACCAATTACCACATGCAGCATTTTCTGTTTCCAACCATATAACAATGAACGAAGTAGTTCAACTTTCGCAATGACCATTAAGAATAAAGCTAAGAACACATGTGTTCATATGCAATAGCGGAGCGTGTCTCTCTCCCACACAAAGAATGCTAGGATCCGATTTTATTCAAACAAAAACAAAAATAAAAACAAACAGACGCTCCAAGCAAAGCACATAAGATGTGACTGAATAAAAATATAGTTTCACTAGAGGTGACCTGATAAGTTGTCGATGAAGAAGGGGATGCCTTGGGCATCCCCAAGCTTAGATGCTTGAGTCTTCTTGAAATATGCAGGGATGAACCACGGGGCATCCCCAAGCTTAGACTTTTCACTCTTCTTGATCATATTGTATCATCCTCCTCTCTTGACCCTTGAAAACTTCCTCCACACCAAACTCGAAACAAACTCATTAGAGGGTTAGTGCATAATTGAAAATTCATATATTCAGAGGTGACATAATCATTCTTAACACTTCTGGACATTGCACAAAGCTACTGAAAGTTAATGGAACAAAGAAATCCATCAAACATAGCAAAACAGGCAATGCGAAATAAAAGGCAGAATCTGTCAAAACAGAACAGTCCGTAAAGATGATTTTTTCTGGGGCACTTAAATTGCTCAGATGAAAAAGCTAAAATTGAATGAAAGTTGCGTCCATATCTGAGGATCACACACGTAAATTGGCAGATTTTGCTGAGTTACCTACAGAGAATTCTACTCAAATTCGTGACAGTAAGAAATCTGTTTCTGCGCAGTAATCCAAATCTAGTATCAACATTACTATCAAAGACTTTACTTGGCACAACAATGCAATAAATAAAGATAAGGAGAGGTTGCTACAGTAGTAACAACTTCCAAGACTCAAATATAAAAACAAAAGTGCAGAAGTAAAATAATGGGTTGTCTCCCATAAGCGCTTTTCTTTAACGCCTTTTAGCTAGGCGCAGAAAGTGTGAATCAAGTAACATCAAGAGATGAAGCATCAACATCATAATTTGTTCTAATAATAGAATCATAAGGTAACTTCATTATCTTTCTAGGGAAGTGTTCCATACCTTTCTTGAGAGGAAATTGATATTTAATATTACCTTCCTTCATATCAATGGTAGCACCAACAGTTCGAAGAAAAGGTCTTCCCAATATAATGGGACAAGATGCATTGCATTCAATATCCAAGACAACAAAATCAACGGGGACAAGGTTATTGTTAACCATAATACGAACATTATAAATCCTCCCCAAAGGTTTCTTTATAGCATTATCAGCAAGATTAACATCCAAATAACAATTTTTCAATGGTGGCAAGTCAAGCATATCATAGATTTTCTTAGGCATAACAGAAATACTTGCACCAAAATCACATAAAGCATTACAATCAAAATCATTGACCCTCATCTTAATGATGGTCTCCCAACCATCTTCTAACTTCCTAGGAATAGAAGTTTCAAGTTTTAGTTTATCTCCTCTAGCTTTTATGAGAGCATTTGTAATATGTTTTGTACAGACCAAATTTATAGCACTAGCATTGGGACTTTTAGCAAGTTTTTGTAAGAACTTTATAACTTCAGAGATGTGACAATCATCAAAATCTAAACCATTATGATCTACAGCAATAGGATCATTGTCCCCAATATTTTGAAAAATTTCAGCAGTTTTATCACAAACAGTTTCAGCAGTTTCAGCAGTTTCAGACAGTTTTGCACGCTTTGCACTAGGAGTAGAAACATTGCCAACACCAATTATTTTACCATTGATAGTAGGAAGTGTAGCAACATGTGAATCATTATCATTACTAGTGGTGGTAATAGTCCAAACTTTAGCTACATTATTCTCTTTAGCAAGTTTTTCGTTTTCTTCTCTTTCCCACCTAGCATGCAATTCAGCCATCAATCTAATATTTTCATTAATTCGAACTTGGATGGCATTTGCTGTAGTAAAAATTTTATTATCATTATCCCTATTAGGCATAACTTTCAATTTTAAAAGATCAACATCAGCAGCAAGACTATCAACCTTAGAAGCAAGAATATCAATTTTACCAAGCTTTTCTTCAACAGATTTGTTAAAAGCAGTTTGTGTACTAATAAATTCTTTAAGCATGGCTTCAAGACCAGAGGGTACACTCCTATTATTGTTGTGAGAATTACCATAAGAATTACCATAACCATTACCATTATTAGAAGGATATGGCCTATAGTTGTTACCAAAATTATTCCTATAAGCATTGTTGTTGAAATTATTATTTTTAATGAAGTTCACATCAACATGTTCTTCTTGGGCAACCAATGAAGCTAAAGGACCATTATTTGGATCAACATTAGATCTACCATTCACAAGCATAGACATAATAGCATCAATCTTATCACTCAAGGAGGAGGTTTCTTCAACAGAATTTACCTTCTTACCTTGTGGAGCTCTTTCAGTGTGCCATTCGGAGTAATTGATCATCATATTATCAAGAAGCTTTGTTGCCGCCCCCAAAGTAATGGACATAAAGGTACCTCCAGCAGCTGAATCCAATAGGTTCCGCGAAGAAAAATTTAATCCTGCATAGAAGGTTTGGATGATCATCCAAGTAGTTAGTCCATGGGTTGGGCAATTCTTTACCAAAGATTTCATTCTTTCCCATGCTTGGGCAACATGTTCATTATCCAATTGCTTAAAATTCATTATGCTACTTCTCAAAGATATAATTTTATCAGGAGGATAATATCTACCAATGAAAGCATCTTTACATTTAGTCCATGAATCAATACTATTCTTAGGCAAAGATAGCAACCAATCTTTAGCTCTTCCTCTTAAGGAGAAAGGAAACAATTTCAATTTTATAATGTCACCATCTACATCCTTATACTTTTGCATTTCACAAAGTTCAACAAAATTATTAAGATGGGCAAGCAGCATCATCGTAACTAACACCAAAAAATTGCTCTCTCATAACAAGATTTAGTAAAGTAGGTTTAATTTCAAAGAATTCTGTCTGTAGTAGCAGGGTGGAGCAATAGGTGTGCATAGGAAATCATTATTATTTGTGCTAGTGAAGTCACACAACTTAGTATTCTCAGGAGTACCCATTTTAGCAGTAGTAAATAAAGCAAACTAAATAAAGTAAATGCAAGTAACTAATTTTTTTTTGTGTTTTTAATATAGAGAACAAGACAGTAAATAAAGTAAAGCTAGCAACTAATTTTTTTGTGTTTTTGATATAAGAGCAAGACAAAAACAAAGTAAAGAGATTGGAAGTGGGAGACTCCCCTTGCAGCGTGTCTTGATCTCCCCGGCAACGGCGCCAGAAAAAGTGTTGTTGACGTGGAAGTTGAAAATCTTTGTGGTGTAACTTTTCTTCGTTCCCCGGCAACGGCGCCAGAAAAAGTGCTTGATGCGTGCAGTTAACACACGTCCGTTGGGAACCCCAAGAGGAAGGTGTGATGCGTACAGTAGCAAGTTTTCCCTCAGTAAGAAATCAAGGTTATCGAACCAGTAGGAGTCAAGGAACACGTGAAGGTTGTTGGTGACGGAGTGTAGTGCGGCGCAACACCAGGGATTCCGGCGCCAACGTGGAACCTGCACAACACAATCAAAGTACTTTGCCCCAACATAACAGGTGAGGTTGTCAATCTCACCGACTTGCTGAAAACAAAGGATTAGATGTATAGTGTGGATGATGATGTTTGTTTGCGAAGAACAGTAAAGAACAATTGCAGTAGATTGTATTTCAGATGTAAAGAATGGACCGGGGTCCACAGTTCACTAGTGGTGTCTCTCCCATAATATAAATAGCATGTTGGGTGAACGAATTACAGTTTGGCAATTGACAAATAAAGAAGGCATAACAATGCACATACATATATCATGATGAGTACTATGAGATTTAATCAGGGCATTACGACAAAGTACATAGACCGCTATCCAGCATGCATCTATGCCTAAAAAGTCCACTTTCAGGTTATCATCCGAACCCCTTCCGGTATTAAGTTGCAAAAAACAGACAATTGCATTAAGTATGGTGCGTAATGTAGTCAACACAAATATCCTTAGACAAAGCATCAATGTTTTATCCCTAGTGGCAACAGCACATCCACAACCTTAGAATTTTCTCTCACTGTCCCAGATTCAATGGAGGCATGAACCCACTATCGAGCATAAATACTCCCTCTTGGAGTTACAAGTATCAACTTGGCCAGAGCCTCTACAAGCAACGGAGAGCATGCAAGAACATAAACAACATATATGATAGATTGATAATCAACTTGACATAGTATTCAATATTCATCGGATCCCAACAAACACAACATGTAGCATTACAAATAGATGATCTTGATCATGATAGGCAGCTCACAAGATCTAACATGATAGCACAATGAGGAGAAGACAACCATCCAGCTACTGCTATGGACCCATAGTCCAGGGGTAAACTACTCACACATCGATCCGGAGGCGATCATGGCGATGAAGAGCCCTCCGGGAGATGATTCCCCTCTCCGGCAGGGTGCCGGAGGCGATCTCCTGAATCCCCCGAGATGGGATTGGCGGCGACGGCGTCTCTGGAAGGTTTTCCGTATCGTGGCTCTCGGTACTGGGGGTTTCGCGACGAAGGCTTTAAGTAGGCGGAAGGGCGGAGTCGGAGGGCTGACAGGGGCCCCACACGCTAGGGCGGCGCGGGCCCTAGCCTGGCCGCGCGGCCCTAGTGTGGCGGCGCCTCGTCACCCCACTTCGTTTCCCTTTCGGTCTTCTGGAAGCTTCGTGGAAAAATAAGACCCTGGGCGTTGATTTCGTCCAATTCCGAGAATATTTCCTTTGTAGGATTTCTGAAACCAAAAACAGCAGAAAACAAGAACTGGCTCTTCGGCATCTCGTCAATAGGTTAGTGCCGGAAAATGCATAATAATGACATATAATGTGTATAAAACATGTGAGTATCATCATAAAAGTAGCATGGAACATAAGAAATTATGGATACGTTTGAGACGTATCAGGGCCGGTCGGACCGGCCCTGTGACCGGGCGGCCCGGCGGTGCGGCCGGTTGATCGGTCCTGGCGTCGGCTGGAACATCTCCTCCTCTCGCGCATGCCTCCCACTCCTCCCTCGCTTGTCCATGGGATGTCTTCATGTTCAACTCCATGTCCAGCTTCACGTCCATCTTCTGATCCAGCTGCTCCTCTCCTCCTCGTGCGATGCTTGCCCCTCCTCATACCTGATCATACATAAGTAATAGCACTTAGGCAGTATAAAGTTCTCATCAATGAAAGTATCGTTTAGGAACAAGTTCACCTGTTGTTTAAGTAACTTCGCACGAGCTCGTGTCATTAGTCCAATCCTGACTTCATTGGACTTGAGCTTCACAGCAGGATCATCTTCTTGTAATGGCGGAGGTAATAGTGAGGTAGGGATGTCCTCATCACCAAGAAATCGATCCAACCGGACTTGAGATTGACGAGCGCCTCGCTATCGATGGGAACGTCATCTACCACTAAAAGAATATTTCGCCTTTATGAAACACCAAAGCGCTAAACCAGAGTTTCAACTCTAGTGGGCTGGGGGTGTCACTGCCCTCCTAACCATCCAACCACCTGACTTTCTTAAAAAGGTTAATTATTCGTTTGCCACTAGAGGCCAACATATGCCCAGTTTTGCCACTAGCGTGGAATGGTGTTCAGTTTTGCCACTAGTTCGGGCGCAACTGCTATGGAGAGGCCAAATGGCCAGGTTTGGCCCGATTCTGTCCCACGACGTTAGTGGTAGGGTGGGTCCGGATCTTACAGGTGGGACCGCACAACGTTGCCAAATTGAACAGAGCACGTACGCCATCACTTGCGGCGCCGCGGCCATTCCGCGTGTCCACCTGCTCTACTGCCCCCTCCTCTGACGCCACCTGCTCCGCCGCCACCATCTTGCGATGCCACCGCCGGTGGGGTGCTTGTACCGCCAGTGCGACCGCCACCTGCTCGACGAAATGGCGAGCGGCAGCGATGACCTTGGCGAGGTAGGCGTCGGGCTGGAGAACTTGGCGAGGTAAATATTGTTACCGTTGAGCTTTTTTGTGCATTGCATTTTGTTGATTTTGCAGTTCTATTTGCGGTTGATTTTGGTGTGCTAATTGCATTTCTTTTTTTCGTGGGTTAGGATGGAGTTGTGGTTTGCATTCTTGGTGAACATTAGAAGGGACCGGTACATTGTGGATGCAAAGCAAAAGAAGAAATTTCAAGGAGGGTTCGATTATCATTTGCCAATGGATTGTAATTGGAGTTTTAGACAATTTAGGGAGGTAATTTTTCGTCCACATCCTTGGGGTTTGCATGATGAAGTGGAATTCAGATACTAAAATGGAGGAACTGAATGGATGAAAGTTAGTAATGATGTAGAACTCGCTACCATGTTTGCTAAGCATAAGGAGAAAGGACAATTTCATGTGAGGCTGCAAAATGATGTGGTTGTGCCGGCACTTGGATCTTCTCGGGCAGAATCAAATCGCCGCAATGATAGCTCTAGTCAGAACAGTTCAGTGGGGGGCTTTCAGTTAGTGCACGGCGACGTGGTGGCTTGACAACTGAGGGCAAAACTGAGTACATTGAGGGCCGTGAGGGAAATTCGATAATTAACCCTTTTTAAAAATCGGCACACCGTGATGCCAACAAATCTACAAGCTATCCTTGGGGAACCTCCATCCAGGTTTTACAACCTCTTTATTGCCGTAGCCATCCTTAGCTAATAAGTGTGCTACACCGTTACATGAACGACAGTAACGATGTAATCGTGTGATCATGGAAGTTCTGAAGCAGCGTCTTGATTTACTCGACTAGCGGCACATAGATCGATCGCTCCAGTTCCTTGTTGTGCAACTTTGTTACAACACCCATATTATTCGTCTCCGGAAGAAGCTTCCGAGTCACCAACTCTATTGTTAGGTCCACCGCTTGAAGGCACACCAGTAGTTCCGGCCGCTCAGCGTCACAACTCGAAGGGAAAATGGAATGCTCATGCCACAAAGCCGATATGGTGATCGCGAAGGACCACACCGCCACCTCCGAATGATCCGTTGAGGGGTTGTGCACCGTCTTACCCTCGGTTTCTTGATGAAGTCGAAAACTCGAAAACCCCTTTTGGGTCCTACAAAAAAGGGTAGGCAGCGGCATGATACACTATGGAGTGTGGACACATTGCACGCTAAATATCGAGAGTGGCCTATTGGCTCCCGAGTTACATGTAGCTCGTTTTTTGAGAAATTGGAAAAAAAGGCATTTCAAAGTTTCAAAAGAATTGGGACAAAAATTCTTGATGTAGATAATAATAAAGTCTACTAGTGTGCAAAAAATCATTCCAAAATTCGTTGTATTTTGATCTCAGCAAAAATAATAAATCTTGATTTCATCATTGGTTAATAGTAATGGCGTTTTGGCACATGGGAGCATATGCTCCCTTTATTTTGAAATGCATGTTACATACATTTTGAAATTTCAAAAAATTGAAACGAAAAATTCAAACGTACATCTTCACGCGCTACACGCTCACAAAGTTGTTTCATAAAAATCCGACTTGTCGTGTGACGTGTGTAAAAAAGACAAAATTCAATGCTGAAAAATAAGGCTTTTCAGGGGATAATTTTTCTCTTTTTTACACAGACCACAGAACATATTGGTTCCTCCCGAAACTTGACGAACATACGTATATTGTGGAGATGTACATGTAGAATTTTTTGTCAAATTTTTTTGACATTTCGAAATATAAATTTTTGATAGAGGGAGCATATGCACCCGGGAGCCGAATTGAATTTCCGTGAAACAGTACACTATAATCTAATTTTTATCATTTTATGAGATTTTGTTATTTTTATTGAGGAAAAAATATAGCGTATTTCAGTCTGAAAAATTTACATATTGATCCAACATTCTTTACTTCTATGTATTTTTTTAAAAAAATTCTAGAACTATAAAATCAGAAAAATTGAAGTTTTTGAGGAAAAAAAAGAAACCGGGCTACATGTAGTCCGGGCTACAAAAGAGATTTTCCAAGAAATATCTACAATGTGGAGGGTGGTGGAAAGAAAAGTGTACAACGCAAATCTCCAACGTGGAGAAAGGGTGGATGTCAGGACGGGACAGGCAAGTAGAACTGGAATATAAAGTGCGTTCAGAACTTCAGGTTGCACCTTTGTTTAAGCCATTGACCGGCAGGCGGCAGCGAGTTCTCTACACATCCCTTCCTCTCAGGCCAAAACGGACGTTTCGGAGTTCGCCCTGTTCCTAGACCGGCCGGAAGCGATGGACTCCGGCGCGCTCCTACCTCAAGGTGATCCGTCCACCGCCATCAAACCCGGTGGCCGGGGCGGATGGCCGGCCGCGCTCTTCCTCATCGGTACGCCTCCCAAACTCGGCTCTCAAACTACGGCGCGAACACGCACTCCCGTTGGCCTCAGCTAATATGTTTCGCCGCCATGGCCTTCTGCAGCGGTGGAGTTCGTGGAGCGCGTGGGGTTCTATGGCGTGAACGGAAACCTGATCATGTACCTCACCGGCCCGCTGGGTCTGTCCACCGCGGCGGCGGCTTCCAGCGTGAACGCATGGGGAGGCACCGTGTCGATGCTGCCGCTCCTCGGCGCTCTCGCCGCCGACTCCTGGATCGGCCGGTACCGTGCCGTCGTGGCCGCCGGCATCCTCTATCTCCTGGTTGGTAAAACCGCTCTGGATTATTTACGTTTTGTTCTTTTCTCTTAGTAGTTCATTGATTCTGCGACGATCATTTGTCGTCGCATTCGATCGATTGTCCCTGCTCGATCTCCGCGCGCGACTAAAATTTGCATACATTTGGCTACGGTAGGTCTACCATCGTATTCCTCCTGCTCATGATGTTGACATCAGATTCACTGCTACGTCGCCTTCAGCACGAATATGCTGTTAATCATCTGTTGATGTCGTAGTTGACCTATCAGGCATATATGTTTCACTTTCACCTTCGGTATACTATTACATACCATACCAGCAGTTCATAACAGCAGTTAAAATGATGGACAGAGCTTTGGTATGCTGACGGTCTCATCCATGGCGCCAACACTTCGCCCTCAAGAACCAACAGCATGCCAAGACGCATCCGCCGCCTGCTCGCCGCTGGCATCCCCTTCCCGCACATCATTCTTCTTCGCGGCGATCTACTTGGTAGCACTGGCCCAGGGCTTCCACAAGCCGAACGCGCAGGCCCTCGGCGCCGACCAGTTCCCCACAAGCGCCCCGGACGGCGTCGCGTCCCGGAGCTCCTTCTTCAACTGGCTCCACTTCTCCATGTCCTGGGGCTACATCGTCGCCGTCGTCGCGCTGAGCTACGTGCAGGACAATGTCGGCTGGGCCGCCGGGTTCGGCGCGTCATGGGCCATGATGCTCGTGTCCCTTTCTGTCTTCTTGCTCGGCACGCGAATGTACCGTGCGGAGCGGCCACGCGACCGCCGTGCTCTCGCTCGGCTCACCAAAACGTTCGCCGCCACCGCGCGCGCGTGCATAGACTGGATCCTATGTCGCAGGGGCACCATGGATAATGAACGGTAAACGTTCTTACGATCTGTTCAACACCCACCACACTACCACAGTCAGTCAATTGACATTTTTTCTTCCAATGCCAGCAGTTTAACAACGCCAAAGGACCAGGAAGGCAAGAGGGTTCTGCTCAAGCTGCTTCCGATATGGATGACAAGCGTCGTGTACGGAATGGTCATAGCGCAAGTCTCCACCCTCTTCACCAAGCAGGGCAGCACCATGGACCGGCGCATCGGGGGCCTCGTCGTGCCGCCCGCCGCGCTGCAGAGCTTCACCGGCCTCGCCATCATCGCCTCCGTCCCGCTGTACGACCGCGCCTTCGTGCCCCTCGCGAGGCGCGTCACCAAACACCCTTCCGGGATCACGATGCTCCAGCGCATCGGCGCCGGCATGGCCGTAGCATCCGTCGCCATGGCCGTCGCGGCGCTCGTGGAAGCCGCGCGGCTCCGCGCGGCCAGGGACGCCGGCCTGGTCGACCGTCCGCAGGTGGCCGTGCCGATGAGCCTGTGGTGGATGGTGCCGCAGTACGTCCTGATCGGTCTCGCCGACGTGTTCACCATCATCGGCCTCGAGGAGTTCTTCTACAGCCAAGTGCCCGAAGCGCTCCGGAGCGTCGGCCTCGCGCTCTGTCTGAGCGCCATGGGCGTGGGGAGCTACGCCAGCGGCATGCTTGTCTCCGCCATCGATTGGGTGACGAGGAGCTCAGGGGATAGCTGGTTTTTGGACAATCTGAACCGTGCGCACCTCGACTACTTCTACTGGGTTCTGGCCGGCGTTGCTGCTGTGGAGGTGCTCGTTTTCTTGTATCTCGCCAGGGGATACGCCTACACTAACAGATGCGAATTCGTAGACACGATCCATGGCACGAGTACATGATAGAAATGCTAGTGTAAACACTCTCATTTATCAAGCTTCAAAATGAGATATACTTCACAGATATTCCCTGATTTATGCTCGTAATAATACAGTAAAAAATAGCTGGTGATCCGTCCATATATGCGCGGCCAGATTCAGTTTATTACATATTGCTATACAGGATATTCATTTTTGTGATAGTATTCATTTCTTTCCACGGTTCCCTCGAAATAGGCTTTCGTCCCGTTTACATATAAAGCCGCAACGGTCGAACAAATACAAGGTGGAGAGCAGAACCTCTTGCAAAGCAGATTAAAGATAAAACACAAAAAAACACAGAAAACCCAAACTTTTCATCGAAAACATTGACACGAGACCAAGTCGAGTCGGGGCTCTGCGCTGCCGCCGCCAAGACCGCAACGTCTTTTAAGCAATGAGAAAGAGTCTAGCGATGTTCTCAATAGATTTTTTGATCCATTTTTTGCATTTTAAAATTATGCAAAACAAATACTTATAAAACATGCAAATAAATAGCCATTAATTTGAAGTCTTGACCACCAAAACACCAGCAAGTCCGGGCAAACATATTACAACACCACATGCGTACCAGAAATCAAATGGAAGATATTGGCTCAATGGCTCATTCACGTGTTGGCTCCTCTATCACCGCCAATGTTGGATCTTCCATCGTCGTGCAAGATGTGCTAGCGATTTATCATATGGCACACCTTCACCTCCGGATATGAAGTCCTTTTTCCTTTTTTTCAGCGCAACTCTTGCCTTCTCAAGCTCGATCTTCTTGTCTTACTTCTCTATGAAGACCAACACTTTTCCCACGAACACCTTTAGCCTTGTTGCACAACCAGAAAATGTCTGCAAACATATTTCCGTCTAGAGTTCCTTAGTCTGAGGCCCGTTATGAACCAATCACCGGCCTCTCTGCGGCCCTGGAATCCACCCTTCGTAATGAGTTTTGGTCACGAGACCTACGCTCAATTACCCTACCTTCTACGATGCAATAGTTTTCTTTCCAATATGGAATGGGAACATTACGTCTCCCACCCGCTTATTCCACCACGAAAACAACCCAACCAGCTGACTTACCCGGTGTCCCATTCAAGATATTGGTCAACGCTATCTAAAAATTGTTGTTTAATCCTAATGGTGTTGTTAGTATAGTGGAACCTCCACCAACAGAGTCTCACTCTCAACAGTAGTTCCACTGCCCATTCAATAGATTACTCCACCATTGGGACCGTAACCCTCGTTTTGTATCTGGAAAATAGTATTTTTTGTTTTTGAATGCAAGTGATATTGTACTTGTTTTTGAAAAGGGGTTTTATAAAACAAAGTAAAAAATAACTAATAATATGCAAGATTGAACTTGCAGCGTGCTTTACGTTATCGTAGAACCAAATGGAAGAGCAACAATAGTCCATCATGGACTAATGTTTAAAATATTGTCAATATATTGTTCTGCATAGTATATGACATGCAAACGTTCTAACCTGCGAAGTAGATTTTACTTGGGTTTGGGTTGGTGCTATAGATTGGATTTAGGATCAAGTTTACTTCACTCAACAAGTAGTGCTCAAGAAATTGGGATTCTCACTCAAAATGCAATAACACATTAATAAAAGAACGCATGGCATGATTAGTCTTAATTAGTAATAACTACCACTTATAAAAGTACATTACTTTTAAAAAATTAGGAAATGGGTCTTAGTGATTTTGTTTAGATGTCAAAAGTAATAAATTTGAAGAACATTTCTTAGGGTTTGATTTGACTTTCAGTTTATGCCAAGTAATTAGATTTTCTTAATTTTAGATATTATATCACACTTATAATGGATTTAGGGTTAGGTGGCACATTACTTCTATTATTTTTATAACCATTCGAATAATACCTAAGGGTTATGGATTATGGAAACTACTTCCTAGAGTGTGGTGTTTACTTCTATATGGAGTGCTTTGAGTTGGATGTTAAATTATAACTCCATTTCATGTTTTTTCTTAATTCATCAAAATTTTATGGTTATTTGACTATACTTTCATATGGGAATTTCATCCGCACTTCTCTTAGCACTTGATTGTAATTCAAACAACTAATTGAAAGTTTTAAAATGGATCTTTCTAAATGCTTTATTTTGGGGTAATCATTTCCTTTATATATTTTCTGTATTTATTTTATTTTGGAAATGTTACATAGAATGTGTTCTATTTTAACTAGTGTTCATATGACACAAAGGTTAGGATTTTTTTAATCCCTTCCTCAAGACAAGATCACAATTTATCCATATTTGAAATTTTAGTTTTTCATATTAATTTTCTTGAATTTTGAGGTACAAGAAAGCATGCGAATATTTTTTATTAAATTTAAAAGTTTTTGTCAAAATAAATTTGCTGATATTTTGATGTAGATAGATAGATAGATTTATTTTTTGAGAATTTTAAAATATTATTTGTATTTTTCTGATTTTGTATGAATTATTTATGAACTTCCCAAGTTTGAATGATTTTCTGAAATTTAGATTTGAAATGAATTATTCTTTTGTTACCGTGGATAACTGATACGTCTCCGACGTATCGATAATTTCTTATGTTCCATGCCACATTATTGATGATATCTACATGTTTTATGCATACTTTATGTCATATTTATGCATTTTCCGGCACTAGCCTATTAACGAGATGCCGAAGAGCCAGTTGTTGTTTTCTGCTGTTTTTGGTTTCAGAAATCCTACAAAGGAAATATTCTCGGAATTGGACGAAATCAACGCCCAGGGGCCTATTTTTACACAAAGCTTCCAGAAGACCGGAGGGGAGACGAAGTGGGGCCACGAGGTGGCGCCACACTAGGGCGGCGCGGCCCAAGCCTTGGCCGCGCCGACCTGTTGTGTGGGGCCCTCCTGTGGCCCCCTGACCTGCCCTTCCGCCTACATATAGTCTTCGTCGCGAAACCCCCGCACCGAGAGCCACGATACGGAAAACCTTATCGAGACGCCGCCGCCGCCAATCCCATCTCGGGGATTCAGGAGATCGCCTCCGGCACCTCGCCGGAGAGGGGAATCATCTCCCGGAGGACTCTTCACCGCCATGGTCGCCTCCAGAGTGATGAGTGAGTAGTTCACCCCTGGACTATGGGTCCATAGCAGTAGCTAGATGGTCGTCTTCTCCTTATGTGCTTCATTGTCGGATCTTGTGAGCTGCCTAACATGATCAAGATCATCTATCTGTAATGCTATATGTTGTGTTTGTCGGGATCCGATGGATAGAGAATACTATGTTATGTTGATTATCAATCTATTACCTATGTGTTGTTTATGATCTTGCATGCTCTCCGTTATTAGTAGAGGCTCTGGCCAAGTTTTTGCTCTTAACTCCAAGAGGGAGTATTTATGCTCGATAGTGGGTTCATGCCTCCATTAAATCCGGGACGATGACGTAAAGTTCTAAGGTTGTGGATGTGCTGTTGCCACTAGGGATAAAATATTGATGCTATGTCCGAGGATGTAGTTATTGATTACATTACGCACCATACTTAATGCAATTGTCTGTTGTTTGCAACTTAATACTGGAAGGGGTTCGGATGATAACCTGAAGGTAGACTTTTTAGGCATAGATGCATGCTGGATAGCGGTCTATGTACTTTGTCGTAATGCCCAATTAAATCTCACTATAATCATCATATCATGTATGTGCATGGTCATGCCCTCTCTATTTGTCAATTGCCCGACTGTAATTTGTTCACCCAACATGCTATTTATCTTATGGGAGAGACACCTCTAGTGAACTCGTGGACCCCGGTCCTATTCTTTTACATTGAATACAATCTGCTGCAATACTTGTTCTTTACTCGTTCTTCGCAAACAATCATCATCCACACTATACATCTAATCCTTTGTTACGAGCAAGCCGGTGAGATTGACAACCTCACCTGTTTCGTTGGGGCAAAGTACTTTGGTTGTGTTGTGCAGGTTCCACGTTGGCGCCGGAATCCCTGGTGTTGCGCCGCACTACAACCCGCCGCCATCAACCTTCAACGTGCTTCTTGGCTCCTACTGGTTCGATAAACCTTGGTTTCTTACTGAGGGAAAACTTGCTGCTGTGTGCATCATACCTTCCTCTTGGGGTTCCCAACGAACGTGTGTATTACACGCCATCAAGCATATTTTCTGGCGCCGTTGCCGGGGAGATCAAGACACGCTGCAAGGGGAGTCTCCACAATCCAATCTCTTTACTTTGTTTTTGTCTTGCTTTATTTTATTTACTACTTTGTTTGCTGCACTTAAACAAAACACAAAAAAATTAGTTGCTAGCTTTACTTTATTTACTTGTCTTGTTCTCTATATCAAAAACACAAAAAAAAATTAGTTACTTGCATTTTACTTTTGCTACCATGTCTAGTTCTGCACCGGTTACTTCTTCACCTGAGGAATTAGTCTTCACTTTTAAACAAGGGGATGAGGAGAGTTTTAAAGATGCTTGGTCCAGAATTTTTACTTCTTATCGTAAAGCTGAACCTCAAATGACTCTAAGTTTGCTCCTTAGTAATTTTTATTTTGGTCTTATGATTCGCTATAGATATGCATTGGATGCTGTAGTGGGAGGAGATTTCCTTCATTGCAATGGGGATCAAGCTTTCAATGCCATAAAGAAGTTGGTTGCATCACATGATTCAGCTAATAACTTTGATTCAGCCCTTATTAGCATTTATAATAGATTAAACACTCTTGAGACAAGTGCATCTCGCTTGAATGAAAATTATAGATATGTTCGTAACCGTCTTGACCAAGTTTTAGTGAACTCTGAACCTTCATTATGGGATCCTACTATTAAAATTGTTATCGGTGACCAAACTCTTCATGCCAATTGTGATATTATGTCTGAATTTTGCCTAATGCCTAAGAGTATTCATGAATCTTTGAAACTTTGGGGATTCGTTGAAGGGGGAGAAGGAATAACTCTTATTGATAACTCTGTTATAATTCCTAAAGGAATAGCTGCGGGTGTGTTATCCATTGATTATCTTGTTATTGAATGTGTAGGAACAGGACAAATCACACTCGGAAGATCCCTGCTGAAACTATTGGGAGCAGTCATAGATATGGGAGAAGGCACCCTAAAATTCACCTCTACACCCAGGGGTAGACATATATTCCCTAAATCAAAGAGTAAGAAAAAGAACAAGAAAGGTAAGGGTAAAGCCCAAGGTAATGTTGATGCTTCATCTCTTGATAACACTTGATATACACTTTCTGCGCCTAGCTGAAAGGCGTTAAAGAAAAGCGCTTATGGGAGACAACTCATGTTTTTACTACAGTACTTTTATTTTATATTTGAGTCTTGGAAGTTGTTTACTACTGTAGCAACCTCTCCTTATCTTAGTTTTGTGCATTGTTGTGCCAAGTAAAGTCGTTGATAATAAGGTTCATACTAGATTTGGATTACTGCGCAGAAACAGATTTCTTTGCTGTCACGAATCTGGGCCTAATTCTCTGTAGGTAACTCAGAAAATTATGCCAATTTACGTGCGCGATCCTCAGATATGTACGCAACTTTCATTAAATTTGGGCATTTTCATCTGAGCAAGTCTGGTGCCACTTTAAAATTCGTCTTTACGAACTGTTCTGTTTTGACAGATTCTGCCTTTTATTTCGCATTGCCTCTTTTGCTATGATGGATGAATTTCTTTGTTCCATTAATGTCCAGTAGCTTTGTGCAATGTCCAGAAGTGTTAAGAATGATTATTTCACCTCTGAACATGTAAATTTTTATTGTGCACTAACCCTCTAATGAGTTGTTTCGAGTTTGGTGTGGAGGAAGTTTTCAAGGATCAAGAGAGGGAGATGATACTATATGATCAAGGAGAGTGAAAGCTCTCAGCTTGGGGATGCCCCGGTGGTTCACCCCTGCATATTTTAAGAAGACTCAAGCATCTAAGCTTGGGGATGCCCAAGGCATCCCCTTCTTCATCGACAACATTATCAGGTTCCTCCCCTGAAACTATATTTTTATTCCATCACATCTTATGTGCTTTGCTTGGAGCGTCGGTTTGTTTTTGTTTTTGTTTTTGTTTGAATAAAATGGATCCTAGCATTCATTGTGTGGGAGAGAGACACGCTCCGCTGTTGCATATGGACAAATATGTCCTTAGGCTTTACTCATAGTATTCATGGCGAAGGTTGAATCTTCTTCGTTAAATTGTTATATGGTTGGAATCGGGAAATGCTACATGTAGTAATTCTAAAATGTCTTGAATAATTTGATACTTGGCAATTGTTGTGCTCATGTTTAAGCTCTTGCATCATATACTTTGCACCTATTAATGAAGAAATACATAGAGCTTGCTAAAATTTGGTTTGCATAATTGGTCTCTCTAAAGTCTAGATAATTTCTAGTATTGAGTTTGAACAACAAGGAAGACGGTGTAGAGTCTTATAATGTTTACAATATGTCTTTTATGTGAGTTTTGCTGCACTGGTTCATCCTTGTGTTTGTTCCAAATAACCTTGCTAGCCTAAACCTTGTATCGAGAGGGAATACTTCTCATGCATCCAAAATCCTTGAGCCAACCACTATGCCATTTGTGTCCACCATACCTACCTACTACATGGTATTTCTCCGCCATTCCAAAGTAAATTGCTTGAGTGCTACCTTTAAAATTTCCATTCTTTACCTTTGCAATATATAGCTCATGGGACAAATAGCTTAAAAACTATTGTGGTATTGAATATGTACTTATGCATTTTATCTCTTATTAAGTTGTTCGCTGTGCGATAACCATGTTCCTGGGGACGCCATCAACTACTCTTTGTTGAATATCATGTGAGTTGCTATGCATGTTCATCTTGTCTGAAGTAAGGGCGGTTTTCACAATCAAATGGTTTGAGTATGCATACTGTTAGAGAAGAACATTGGGCCGCTAACTAAAGCCATGAATCATGGTGGAAGTTTCAGTTTGGACATAAAAACTCAATCTCTTATGAGAATATTAACTGTTGAATGCTTAAGCATTAAAAGAGGAGTCCATTATCTGTTGTCTATGTTGTCCCGGTATGGATGTCTAAGTTGAGAATAATCAAATGCGAGAAATCCAAATGCGAGCTTTCTCCTTAGACCTTTGTACAGGCGGCATAGAGGTACCCCCTTGGTTAAAACATGTGTATTGCGATGATAATCCCGGTAATCCAAGCTAATTAGGACAAGGTGCGGGCACTATTAGTACACTATGCATGAGGCTTGCAACTTGTAAGATATAATTTACATGATACATATGCTTTATTACTACCGTAGACAAAATTGTTTCTTGTTTTCAAAACCAAAGCTCTAGCACAAATATAGCAATCAATGCTTCCCTCTGCGAAGGGCCTTTCTTTTACTTTTATGTTGAGTCAGTTCACCTATCTCGTTCCACCTCAAAAAGCAAACACTTGTGTGAACTGTGCATTGATTCCTACATACTTGCATATTGCACTTGTTATATTACTTTACATTGACAATATCCATGAGATATACATGTTATAAGTTGAAAGCAACCGCTGAAACTCAATCTTCCTTTGTGTTGCTTCAATACCTTTACTTTGATTTATTGCTTTATGAGTTAACTGTTATGCAAGACTTATTGATGCTTGTCTTGAAAGTACTATTCATGAAAAGTCTTTGCTTTATGATTCATTTGTTTACTCATGTCATTACCATTGTTTTGATCGCTGCATTCATTACATATGCTTACAATAGTATGATCAAGGTTATGATGGCATGTCACTTCAGAAATTATCTTTGTTATCGTTTACTGCTCGGGACGAGCAGAACTAAGCTTGGGGATGCTGATACGTCTCCGACGTATCGATAATTTCTTATGTTCCATGCCACATTATTGATGATATCTACATGTTTTATGCATACTTTATGTCATATTTATGCATTTTCCGGCACTAACCTATTAACGAGATGCCGAAGAGCCGATTCTTGTTTTTCTGCTGTTTTTGGTTTCAGAAATCCTACAAAGGAAATATTCTCGGAATTGGACGAAATCAACGCCCAGGGGCCTATTTTTACACGAAGCTTCCAGAAGACCGGAGGGGAGACGAAGTGGGGCCACGAGGTGGCGCCACACTAGGGCGGCGCGGCCCAAGCCTTGGTCGCGCCGGCCTGTTGTTTGGGGCCCTCGTGTGGCCCCCTGACCTGCCCTTCCGCCTACATATAGTCTTCGTCGCGAAACCCCCAGTACCGAGAGCCACGATACGGAAAACCTTACCGAGACGCCGCCGCCGCCAATCCCATCTCGGGGGATTCGGGAGATCGCCTCCGGCACCCTGCCGGAGAGGGGAATCATCTCCCGGAGGACTCTTCACCGCCATGGTCGCCTCCGGAGTGATAAGTGAGTAGTTCACCCCTGGACTATGGGTCCATAGCAGTAGCTAGATGGTCGTCTTCTCCATATGTGCTTCATTGTCGGATCTTGTGAGCTGCCTAACATGATCAAGATCATCTATCTGTAATGCTATATGTTGTGTTTGTCGGGATCCGATGGATAGAGAATACTATGTTATGTTGATTATCAATCTATTACCTATGTGTTGTTTATTATCTTGCATGCTCTCCGTTATTAGTAGAGGCTCGGCCAAGTTTTTGCTCTTAACTCCAAGAGGGAGTATTTATGCTCGATAGTGGGTTCATGCCTCCATTAAATCTGGGACAGTGACGAGAAAGTTCTAAGGTTGTGGATGTGTTGTTGCCACTAGGGATAAAACATTGATGCTATGTCCGAGGATGTAGTTATTGATTACATTACGCACCATACTTAATGCAATTGTCCGTTGTTTGCAACTTAATACTTGGAAGGGGTTCGGATGATAACCTGAAGGTGGACTTTTAGGCATAGATGCATGCTGGATAGCGGTCTATGTACTTTGTCGTAATGCCCAATTAAATCTCACTATACTCATCATATCATGTATGTGCATGGTCATGCCCTCTCTATTTGTCAATTGCCCGACTGTAATTTGTTCACCCAACATGCTATTTATCTTATGGGAGAGACACCTCTAGTGAATTGTGGACCCCGGTCCTATTCTTTTATATTGAATACAATCTGTTGCAATACTTGTTCTTTACTGTTCTTCGCAAACAATCATCATCCACACTATACATCTAATCCTTTGTTACAGCAAGCCGGTGAGATTCACAACCTCACTGTTTCGTTGGGGCAAAGTACTTTGGTTGTGTTGTGCAGGTTCCACGTTGGCGCCGGAATCCCTGGTGTTGCGCCGCACTACATCCCGCCGCCATCAACCTTCAACGTGCTTCTTGGCTCCTACTGGTTCGATAAACCTTGGTTTCTTACTGAGGGAAAACTTGCTACTGTGCGCATCATACCTTCCTCTTGGGGTTCCCAACGAACGTGTGTATTACACGCCATCAATAACCTAGCCACAATCAATGACATGTTGGTTTAGGGAATGGTGAACTTCTAACTGGCCACGAGGTGAGGGGTTAATTCCTGTATATACCGTTTTGAAACTAGCTAGAGACATTGACCAATCTGGTCGTTGACGTAGTTAGGTGCCACGAAGACAAGGACTAACAGTGGGGTCCATTGGCCACGTCACCTCGCCAAAATTTTGTCTACAGTGCGATGAAGAGCAAGATCACCGTTGATTCACAGCTTCCTAATGGTCTAAAGGGTGACCGAAGCTCGCAACAACGAGATGATCTGTAGCGACGCCATTCCAGCCAACGGGCAACCTATGATAAAAACTACACCAGGACGGCCTAAAGCTATCCAGAGATTAAGTAGCTTACCCCTAAGTTGCTAGGGATGTCGATGGTGGCGGAGATGGCTGGAGATGAGACAATCTACCAGATCCTCGCCGCAGTACGTCGGAGAAGAGAACTCGATTCCCATCGATTGAGAGTTCCCGAAAGAAATGTGAGAGAGTGAGAGGTGTGAGGTCTTCGTTGTAATGCTCCAGGTGACATAGGCATACCCAATGGGCCTGCCGAATATGGTACCCGGGGTTTACTGAAGGCCCACGACCCGAAGTATAAGGAGAATCGGAAGCCCAAGTTGTTACTAAGAAAAGCTAGAGTTGTAATAGGAGTTGTCGTTTGTAATCTTGCGGGATGGGTTGGAAACCCTCCCGGACTCTGTAAACTTGTGTATCACGAATCCCTCGGCTCCGCCTCCTATATAAGGGGAGTCGAGGGACAAAGAGAGGATCGAATTTACTGTCAACACAACCCTAGTTTTATATTCGTCGAGTACTTTTCGGCTGAAACCTTCGAGATCTACTTGCCCTCTACATCTAACTAAACCCTAGTCTACAATCCGTAGGCATTGACAAGTTAATACCTTGTCAATTGGCGCCGTCTGTGGGATCTAGAGGCGACAAGGAGCTGATCTCGATGGCACGTTCAAGATCGTCGACTTCATCGGTAGCAAGCAACATCATGGACAGAGGTAAACAGATCGAAACTGGTCTCGTTGATTTTATTCCTCACCCGCCCTCCCGTTTGGATGCATATGCGTATCTGGAGGAGCCCATGAAGATGACGTTTGGAAAGTTCCACTTCCGCATCGAGAAAGAAGGAGCGTATCGTCTCGAAGTTCCGATCTCGTCGGGATTATCGGCGGTTGGTCCTGATTTCTCAAACTCAGTATCATCCATCGAGTCAAGCGACAAGGAGATTTCGTCGCCACGCTTCATCGGCAGCAGGGCAAGCGAAAAACTCGCCAAAATCTTCAGCGACATGTCCTTCGAGTCATCCGCGGACTCCTATATAAGCGATGATTCGAGCGACACCGACAGCTTCGACTTCATCGACAAATCCATCTCTATTGGGAAGGTCTTCACCAATCTCTATGATGGTGTCACCAAACCAAGCAAAGTGAAAACTCCAAAATATCACCAAGTTTATGCCATTGGAGAAGCAAGTCGCGATCAAGAGGAAACATCAGAGGCTTTCGACGATTTGGGAAACCCCTATGTCGATCCCTCAGATCTAAGGAGAGGTTTGGGCACTAAATATGTCGGGCCCACACCACGTGTCAGAGTTCAACTTCCACAAGCAGCCTGGGATAGAGCTGCAAAAGCTTTGGATGGCTCTGAACCAATGGAGACAACTGCTACGGTCGAAGAACTGCAAGCTTATCAATATAAACTCGCCCGAGCTAGAAGAGAATTGGAAAAATAGACAGCTGCTTTGAACAGAAGAAAGGAGGCAGCTTCCGCATCAAGCAGGCGATGAGCAGAATTAAGTCGACAATCAGAAACTTCGGGAGATAGTCACAGAGAAGCTCGGAGGAGAGCAAGATCTCGGCTGCAAAATATACCGGAAGCTGAAAGAGAGACTCTAATCCAAAACCTCGATATGTCCTTTATGTCAATCGACACGAGGGGGAATATTATCCCAAAAACACCGGAAGCAGGGTACATGGCGACACAATCTTTCATCTTAGCGTCCAGGCCACCTCCCGGAGATCCAAGAGAAGCGTTGTACAACATGGCCATGGCAGGATGTGGAGCCATGGGAGCAGCGTTCACAGCTACACCTCCCGAAGGAACTGCAAGGCAAAATAGTTCGAGACCTACCGCAGCAGTGCAAGATCCACCAAGAGCGGGTGGAGCCAGAGACACAACAACTCAGGCCAGAGTTGATAGAGCGCGACAAGAAAGAAGGGAACGTCGGCATTCACCAGAACTTGCTGAAGAGGACATGTGTGGACTTCCATGTTTCACACGGCGGGTCCGAAAAACTCGAGTTCCATCAGGATTCAAGCTACCCGATAGTTTCAAGAAATTCGATGGCCTGCAAGACCCCGAGGATTGGCTAGTCGATTACCTCGAGACAGTAAAATTGATAGGCGGGACCAGAGCGACAGCCATGCATAGCGTCCAGATACTTCTGAGCGGAGCCGCCAGATCATGGATAAAGAAGCTTCCCCCAGGTTCCATCGACAGCTGGGAAAGTTTTGAGGACGTGTTTATCAAGAATTTCCGGTCAACCTGCAAGAAACCTGCGACACTAGAGGAGTTGAGGTCATGTCGACAAAAGCATGATGAATCAATGAGGAAATACATCCAAAGGTGGAACATCATCAAAAACTCGGCAGAAAATATATCTGACAAAAGAGCGATAGATGCATTTGTTGCAGGAGTTCGACGAGGAGATTTCGTGGAGGACTTGGGGAGGACAAACCCAAGAACAGTATCAACATTAATGGAAATAGCAAACAGATGGGCAGATGGTGAAGATGCGGTACATAACAAACGACATAGGTCCCCAGAGGAAGATCGCAGTCGAAATTTCCAAAATAGACGCCGATTTCCCCGTCAATTTTCAAGTTACGATGCACCTGGCCAAATATCGGCTGGCTTTCGGGGAAACAGCGGAGGAAACAATAGAGATGACTACCAGAGAAGCAACGCACAGCAAGGCGACAATAGAGATAACAGGCAAAATAGCGGGTCAAGGTTTCAAAGACCTTTTGTGTCCCCCGAAGAGATGATGAACGGGCCGTGTCAGATGCATTTCTTTCTCGATAGCAATGGAAAAAGACAGTCGGGACACTTGCAAAAGGATTGCCGAAATTTCCGGGCAATGTTAAGATGGGCGAGGACATGCAAATGCTCAGGCAGCACACAGAAATCCTCAAGGACCTAGGAGTGAGATTTACTTGCCACCTCCTCCCACGATTACGGATGAAAATCGACATCAGCTCAGAATAGCGGCATCACCTGCTCCACCGCCCTATGTTGATCCTAACTCTAACGGAGCGGTCTCGATGATTCAGAAAGGCAGGCCATCCAATAGAGCTCGGAAAGTAATCTCGCGACGAGTGTTTATGGCAGAGAAGATGCCACCACCAACAGTCGAGTACCTTAATTGGTTAGGGCAAGATATTGGCTTCACAATAGCTGATCATCCACAGCAAGTTCCTCAACCAGGGCAGTCAGCACTGATCTTACCAGCAGTAATTGCGGGATTCGATGTATCTCGAGTATTCATAGACGGCGGCGAGTAGTTTAAACCTTATGTACGCAGATACGCTAAGGAAGATGAATATTTCCCTCGCAAATTTGAAACCAACTGACACACGTTTCCACGGCATCACACCAGAAAAGCCAAGTTACCCATTGGGGAGGATCAATCTCGACGTTCAGTTTGGGACCCGAGAAAACTACAGGATAGAAAGGTTGGAATTCGAAGTTGTGGATTTCCCGTCGCAGTATCACGCTTTGTTGGGGCGACCAGCATATGCCAGGTTTATGGCGGTCCCACATTACACGTACTTACTTTGGAGGTTACCTGGACCCAAGGGACCAATCACAGTCAAAGGAAGATTTGCGCTGGCCGATAAATGCGACAAAGATTTTCATCGACTATCAGAAACCTTCGGGATGCAGGCAGAGTACGCAGCGTCAAGGCTCATGACTGATTATGATGTGCTACCAGACGTAGGGAGGCCCAACAAGGAATCAACTTTTAACACCGCTAAAGATTCTAAGGAAGTGCAGATCCACCCAACCGATCCGAAGAAAACGACATCCATCGTGACAAACATGGACCTCGCATAGGAAAGCGCGCTCGTCGAGTTCCTCCGTGAGCACTGGAAAATCTTCGCATGGTGTCCAGCCGACATGCCAGGAGTACCCAGGGAACTTGCCGAGCACCACCTAAACTTGGATCCAATAGCAAGACCAATCAAACAACCGTTGCGGCGTTTTTCGGAACCAAACCGCAAAGCCATGCTGTCGGAAATTGATCGACTTAGAGAAGCTGGTTTCATTAAAGAGATATCTACCGAGGCCACTTGGGTAGCTAACCCAGTGATGGTGCCGAAGAAAAACACGAAAGTCCTTCGCATGTGTGTCGACTTTACGTGACTCAATAAACATTGTCCAAAGGATCACTTTCCCCTCCCAAGGATCGATCAGATTATCGACTCCACGGCAGGATGTGAACGTCTTTCCTTCTTGGACGCATATTCTGGTTATAACCAGATCAGATTAAAAGAAGATGGCGAAGCCAAAACAGCATTCATCACACCGTATGGCGTATTTTGTTACAAAACAATGCCTTTCGGGTTGAAAAACGCGGGAGCAACATATCAACGGATGATGTAAAAGTGCTTAGCAACACAGATTGGGAAAAATGTACAAGTATACATCGACAATGTCGTCATCACATCAAAAAAGGGGGCAACATTAATCGAGGACTTGAAGGAAACTTTCGACAACCTCGACAAATTTTGTCTCAAGTTGAATCCAACGAAATGTTCTTTCGGCGTCCCTGCAGGAGAACTTCTCGGGTTCCTAGTTTCAGCAAGAGGGATTGAAGCAAATCCCGAAAAAATCCAAGCTATCGTAACAATGAGGAAGCCAACAAAGTTGAAGGAAATACATCAGTTAACTGGGCGAGTCGCAGCTTTAACCAGATTCATCGCCAGGCTGGGAGAAAAGGCGCTACCATTCTACGCCTTAATCAAACAAGGAGAGAAGTTCCAGTGGAACGAAGAGGCAGATAGGGCCTTCGAGGACCTCAAACGGAAAATTTCGACACCACCAATTCTAGTGGCGCCAAAAGAGAAAGAACCGCTCCTGTTATATATTGCGGCTACACCTCGGGTGGTCGAGCACGGCGCTAGTTGTCGAAAGAGAAGAAGAAGGAAAACTCCATGGAGTGCGAGAGGCCGAGTATATTTCATCGGCGAAGTATTATCGCCTTCAAAACAGAGGTACCCGCAGTACCAAAAGCTAGCATATGGAGTATTCACAACCGCAAGAAAATTGCGCCACTATTTTTCGGCGCATCCGATAATAGTGGTCAATGAGGCGCCTTTATCCAACATACTCAATAATCCAGAAGCTACAGGCCGTGTCTCCCTTTGGGGAATAGAACTTTCCCCTCGGGACATCACGTATGAAAAAAGAAAGGCAATAAAGTCACAAATTCTACCAGACTTCATCGCAGAGTGGATGGAATTGCAAAACACAGGACCTCCGGATTTATCGAGAACCTGGACTATGAACTTCGACGGGTCCAAAAGGTTAGAAGGAGCTGGAGCAGGGGTGATACTCATATCACCTGAAGGCGACAAATTAAAATACGTCCTGCGGATGACGTTCCCAAACGCATCTAATAATGAGGCAGAATATGAAGCCCTCATACATGGGATGAAGATGGCAAAAGCCTGCGGCGCAACTCGACTAAAAATATTTGGCGACTCGCAATTGGTAGCTCAGTGATACTTCTCCGACGTATCGATAATTTCTTATGTTCCATGCCACATTATTGATGATATCTACATGTTTTATGCATACTTTATGTCATTATTATGCGTTTTCCGGAACTAACCTATTGACGAGATGCCGAAGTGCCGGTTCTCGTTTTCCGCTGTTTTTGGTTTCGAGAAATCCTAGTAAGGAAATATTCTCGGAATTGGACGAAATCAACGCCCGGGGTCCTATTTTCACACGAAGCTTCCGAAGACCGGAGGAGATACGAAGTGGGGCCACGAGGTGGCGCCACACTAAGGCGGCGCGGCCAGGCTAGGGCCCGCGCCGCCCTGTTGTGTGGGTCCCTCGTGACTCCACCGACCTTGCCCTTCCGCCTACTTAGAGTCTCCGTCGCGAAAACCCTACACGTTTGACGAAACCAGAGAAAACCTTCCAGAGCCGCCGCCATCGCGAAGCCAAGATCTGGGGGACAGGAGTCTCTGTTCCGGCACGCCGCCGGGACGGGGAAGTGCCCCCGGAAGGCTTCTCCATCAACACCACCGCCATCTTCATCAACACTGTTGTCTCCCATGAGGAGGGAGTAGTTCTCCATCGAGGCTCGGGGCTGTACCGGTAGCTATGTGGTTAATCTCTCTCCTATGTGCTTCAATACAATAATCTCATGAGCTGCCTTACATGATTGAGATTCATATGATGATGCTTGTAATCTAGATGTCATTATGCTAATCAAGTGGATTTTACTTATGTGATCTCCGGAGACTCCTTGTCCCACGTGTGTAAAGGTGACAGTGTGTGCACCGTGTGGGTCTCTTAGGCTATATTTCACAGAATACTTATTCACTGAGTTATGATTTGAGTTGGATGTCTCTATGAAATTGTGGTGTGTTAGTACCTCCTGTGAATGCTCAAAGTGACAGCGTGGGGTGTTCATTAGTACTTGGGAATGCATCTTTAAGGTTTGCCTACATGATGAACTAGTGTTCGTTATCTTGCCAGAGAGTAATTCAGAGTAGCATAGTGAAGTGCTTATTTATATCTCTTTATGATTGCAATGTGTTTTGTATCACAATTTATTTGTGTGCTACTCTAGTGATGTTATTAAAGTAGTTTATTCCTCCCGCACGGTGTAATGGTGACGAGTGTGTGCATCGTGTAGTACTTGGCGTAGGCTATGATTGTGATCTCTTGTAGATTATGAAGTTAACTATTGCTATGATGGTATTGATGTGATCTATGCCTCCTTTCGTAGTGTGAAGGTGACAGTGTGCATGCTATGTTAGTACTTGGTTTGGTTATGTTGATCTGTTATGCACTCTAAGGTTATTTAAATATGAACACTGAATATTGTGGAGTTTGTTAACTTCGGCATTGAGGGTTCGTGTAATCCTACACAGTTAGTGGTGTTCATCATCCAACAAGAGGGTGTAGAGTCTAGCATCTATTTATTTATTCTGTTATGTGATCAATGTTGAGAGTGTCCACTAGTGAAAGTATGATCCCTAGGCCTTGTTCCTAAATATCGCTATCGCTGCTTGTTTACTCGTTTTACTCGCTTGTTTACTTCCCGCAATATTACTACCATCAATCGCACGCCGAGCAAGCACTTTTCTGGCGCCGTTACTACTGCTCATATTCATTCATACCACCTGTATTTCACTATCTCTTCGCCGAACTAGTGCACCTATTAGGTGTGTTGGGGACACAAGAGACTTCTTGTATCGTGATTGCAGGGTTGCATGAGAGGGATATCTTTGACCTCTTCCTCCCTGAGTTCGATAAACCTTGGGTGATCCACTTAAGGGAAACTTGCTGCTGTTCTACAAACCTCTGCTCTTGGAGGCCCAACACTGTCTACAAGAATAGAAGCACCCGTAGACATCAAGCACTTTTCTGGCGCCGTTGCCGGGGAGGAAAGGTAAACGGCACTCACACACCGGATCCCGGCAACGAAGCTATTTTCTGGCGCCGTTGCCGGGGAGGAAAGGTAAAAGGCACTCATACTCCGGTCCCAGGTAAAGTACTTTTCTGTTACCGTTGTGTGTGTGTGCTCGAAGCTATTTCCTTTAGATCCTGCAATTGCATCTTTTTGTTTCTTGTTTACACTAGTTAGGCATAATGGACAACAATGAGCTTCTTATTCTATTTCCTGATTTAAGACATGGATGGTTTGATGCGAAAATTAAAAAACCTATGGAACATATTAGTATGAACGCTTTGAACACCATTGTTGCTAATGATATGGAAAATTCTAAGCTTGGGGAAGCTGGCTTTGATGAGCATGATATTTTTAGTCCCCCAAGCATTGAGGAGAAAATTTACTTTGATGATACTTTGCCTCCTATTTATGATGATTATAATGATATTGGTCTTTTAGTACCGCCTGTTATGGAGGATAAATTTGATTATGATTACAATATGCCTCCTATATTTGATGATGAGAATAATAATGATAGCTACTTTGTTGAATTTGCTCCCACTACAACTAATAAAATTGATTATGCTTATGTGGAGAGTAATAATTTTATGCATGAGACTCATGATAAGAATGATTTATGTGATAGTTATATTGTTAAGTTTGCTCATGATGCCACTGGATATTATTATGAGAGAGGAAAATATGGTTGTAGAAATTTTCATGTTACTAAAACACCTCTCTATGTGCTGAAATTTTTGAAGCTACACTTGTTCTATCTTCCTATGCTTGTTACTTTGCTCTTCATGAACTTGTTTATTTACAAGATTCCTTTTCATAGGAAGCATGTTAGACTTAAATTTGTTTTGAATTTTCCTCTTGATGCTCTTTTTTGCTTCAACAACTATTTCTTGTGAGTGCATCATTAAAACTGATGAGCCCATCTTAATGGCTATAAAGAAAGCACTTCTTGGGAGATAACCCATGTGTTTATTTTGCTACAGTAATTTCGTTTTATATTTGTGTCTTGGAAGTTGTTACTACTGTAGCAACCTCTCCTTATCTTATTTTATTGCATTGTTGTGCCAAGTAAAGTCTTTGATAGTAGGGTTGATACTAGATTTGGATTACTGCGCAGAAACAGATTTCTGTCTGTCACGAATCTGGGCAGAATTCTCTGTAGGTAACTCAGAAAAATCTTCCAATTTACGTGCGTGATCCTCAGATATGTACGCAACTTTCATTCAATTTGGGCATTTTCATCTGAGCAAGTCTGGTGCCATTTTAAAATTCGTCTTTACGGACTGTTCTGTTTTGACAGATTCTGCCTTTTATTTCGCATTGCCTCTTTTGCTGTGTTGGATGGATTTCTTTGTTCCATTAACTTCCAGTAGCTTTGGGCAATGTCCAGAAGTGTTACGAATGATTGTGTCACCTCTGAACATGTGAATTTTTTATTATGCACTAACCCTCTAATGAGTTTGTTTCGAGTTTGGTGTGGAGGAAGTTTTCAAAGGTCAAGAGAGGAGGATGATATACTATGATCAAGAAGAGTGAAGAGTCTAAGCTTGGGGATCCCCCGGTGGTTCATCCCTGCATATTTCAAGAAGACTCAAGAGTCTAAGCTTGGGGATGCCCAAGGCATCCCCTTCTTCATCGACAAATTTATCAGGTTCCTCCCTTGAAACTATATTTTTATTCGGTCACATCTTATGTACTTTACTTGGAGCGTCTGTTTGTTTTTGTTTTTGTTTGTGTTTGAATAAATTAATGCTTGTGTGGGAGAGAGACACGCTCCGCTGGTTCATATGAACACATGTGTTCTTAGCTTTTAATGTTCATGGCGAAGGTTGAAACTACTTCGTTAATTGTTATATGGTTGGAAACGGGAAATGCTACATGTAGTAATTGATAAAATGTCTTGGATAATTTGATACTTGGCAATTGTTGTGCTCATGTTTAAGCTCTTGCATCATATACTTTGCACCCATTAATGAAGAAATACATAGAGCTTGCTAAAATTTGGTTTGCATATTTGGTCTCTCTAAAGTCTAGATAATTTCTAGTATTGAGTTTTGAACAACAAGTAAGACGGTGTAGAGTCTTATAATGTTTACAATATGTCTTTTATGTAAGTTTTGCTGCACCGGTTCATCCTTGTGTTTGTTTCAAATAACCTTGCTAGCCTAAACCTTGTATCGAGAGGGAATACTTCTCATGCATCCAAAATCCTTGAGCCAACCACTATGCCATTTGTGTCCACCATACCTACCTACTACATGGTATTTCTCCGCCATTCCAAAGTAAATTGCTTGAGTGCTACCTTTAAATTTCCATCATTCGCCTTTGCAATATATAGCTCATGGGACAAAATAGCTTTAAAAACTATTGTGGTATTGAATATGTACTTATGCACTTTATCTCTTATTAAGTTGCTTGTTGTGCGATAACCATGTTCCTGGGGACGCCATCAACTCTTTGTTGAATATCATGTGAGTTGCTATGCATGTTCGTCTTGTCTGAAGTAAGGGTGGTTTTCACAATCAAATGGTTTGAGTATGCATACTGTTAGAGAAGAACATTGGGCCGCTAACTAAAGCCATGAATCATGGTGGAAGTTTCAGTTTGGACATAAAACCTCAATCTCTTATGAGAATATTATCTGTTGTTGAATGCTTAAGCATTAAAAGAGGAGTCCATTATCTCGTTGTCTATGTTGTCCCGGTATGGGTGTCTAAGTTGAAGAATGATCAAAAGCGAGAAGTCCAATGCGAACTTTCTCCTTAGACCCTTGTACAGGCGGCATAGAGGTACCCCTTTGTGACACTTGGTTGAAACATATGACATGCAATGATAATCAGTGTTAACCCAAGCTAATTAGGACAAGGTGCGGGCACTATTAGTACACTATGCATGAGGCTTGCAACTTGTAAGATATAATTTACATGATACATATGCTTTATTACTACCGTTGACAAAATTGTTTCATGTTTTCAAAACCAAAGCTCTAGCACAAATATAGCAATCGATGCTTTCCTCTTTGAAGGACCATTCTTTTACCTTTTATGTTGAGTCAGTTCACCTATTTCTCTCCATCTCAAGAAGCAAGCACTTATGTGAACTGTGCATTGATTCCTACATACTTGCATATTGCACTTGTTATATTACTTTACATTGACAATATCCATGAGATATACATGTTATAAGTTGAAAGCAACCGCTGAAACTTAATCTTCCTTTGTGTTGCTTCAATACCTTTACTTTAATTTATTGCTTTATGAGTTAACTCTTATGCAAGACTTATTGATGCTTGTCTTGAAGTACTATTCATGAAAAGTCTTTGCTTTATGATTCATTTGTTTACTCATGTCATTACCATTGTTTTGATCGCTGCATTCATTACATATGCTTACAATAGTATGATCAAGGTTATGATGGCATGTCACTCCGGAAATTATCTTTGTTATCGTTTACCTGCTCGGGACGAGCAGGAACTAAGCTTGGGGATGCTGATACGTCTCCGACGTATCGATAATTTCTTATGTTCCATGCCACATTATTGATGATATCTACATGTTTTATGCATACTTTATGTCATTATTATGCGTTTTCCGGAACTAACCTATTGATGAGATGCCGAAGTGCCAGTTCATGTTTTCTGCTGTTTTTGGTTTCAGAAATCCTAGTAAGGAAATATTCTCGGAATTGGACGAAATCAACGCCCGTGGTCCTATTTTCACACGAAGCTTCCGTAAGACCGGAGGAGATACGAAGTGGGGCCACGAGGTGGCGCCATACTAAGGCGGCGCGGCCAGGCTAGGGCCCGCGCCGCCCTGTTGTGTGGGTCCCTCGTGACTCCACCGACCTTGCCCTTCCGCCTACTTAAAGTCTCCGTCGCGAAAACCCTACACGTTCGACGAAACCAGAGAAAACCTTCCAGAGCCGCCGCCATCGCGAAGCCAAGATCTGGGGGACAGGAGTCTCTGTTCCGGCACGCCGCCGGGACGGGGAAGTGCCCCCGGAAGGCTTCTCCATCAACACCATCGCCATCTTCATCAACGCTGCTGTCTCCCATGAGGAGGGAGTAGTTCTCCATCGAGGCTCGGGACTGTACCGGTAGCTATGTGGTTAATCTCTCTCCTATGTGCTTCAATACAATAATCTCATGAGCTGCCTTACATGATTGAGATTCATATGATGATGCTTTTAATCTAGATGTCATTATGCTAGTCAAGTGGATTTTACTTATGTGATCTCCGGAGACTCCTTGTCCCACGTGTGTAAAGGTGACAAGTGTGTGCACCGTGTGGGTCTCTTAGGCTATATTTCACGTAATACTTATTCACCGAGTTATGATTTGAGTTGGATGTCTCTATGAAATTGTGGTGTGTTAGTACCTCCCGTGAATGCTCAAAGTGACAGCGTGGGGTGTTCATTAGTACTTGGGAATGCATCTTTAAGGTTTGCCTACATGATGAATTAGTGTTCGTTATCTTGCCAGAGAGTAATTCAGAGTAGCATAGTGAAGTGCTTATTTATATCTCTTTATGATTGCAATGTGTTTTGTATCACAATTTATTTGTGTGCTACTCTAGTGATGTTATTAAAGTAGTTTATTCCACCTGCACGGTGTAATGGTGACAGTGTGTGCATCGTGTAGTACTTGGCGTAGGCTATGATTGTGATCTCTTGTAGATTATGAAGTTAACTAAATCGATGATGGTATTGATGTGATCTATGCCTCCTTTCGTAGTGTGAAGGTGACAGTGTGCATGCTATGTTAGTACTTGGTTTGGTTATGTTGATCTGTTATGCACTCTAAGGTTATTTAAATATGAACATTGAATATTGTGGAGCTTGTTAACTCCGGCATTGAGGGTTCGTGTAATCCTACACAGCTAGTGGTGTTCATCATCCAACAAGAGGGTGTAGAGTCTAGCATCTATTTATTTATTCTGTTATGTGATCAATGTTGAGAGTGTCCACTAGTGAAAGTATGATCCCTAGGCCTTGTTCCTAAATATCGCTATCGCTGCTTGTTTACTCGTTTTATCGCTTGTTTACTTCCTGCAATATTATTACCATCAACCGCACGCCAGCCAAGCACTTTTCCGGCGCCGTTACTACTGCTCATATTCATTCATACCACCCGTATTTCACTATCTCTTCGCCGAACTAGTGCACCTATTAGGTGTGTTGGGGACACAAGAGACTTCTTGTATCGTGATTGCAGTGGTTGCATGAGAGGGATATCTTTGACCTCTTCCTCCCCGAGTTCGATAAACCTTGGGTGATCCACTTAAGGGAAACTTGCTGCTGTTCTACAAACCTCTGCTCTTGGAGGCCCAACACTGTCTACAAGAATAGAAGCACCCGTAGACATCACTCAGCAAGTCATGAACCAATGTGATGCGGTCAACGATAGCATGGTGGCGTACAAAGAGATGTATAATGAGCTGGAGAAGCTTTTTGACGGATGCGAAGTAAACCATATCAGTAGGCTGAGCAATGATGAAGCCGACGTTCTTGCAAACATCGGGTCGCAGTGTCTCGCAATTCCTCCAGGTGTGTTCTGGGAAGAGATAACAGAAAGATCCACAAAGCCGAAGAAATCACCAAAGAAGGAGAAGAACGAGAAACCCTTGGGGGCTGCGAAAGAAACATTGGAAGAGGAAGAAGAAGAGGAACAGGATCTAGTACTGATGGTGCAAATCCCATGGATGCAGGTGTACATATCGTATATCCTAAGGAAAACAATACCCGACGATCCAGTTGAAGCAAGGCGAGTTATCAGGCGCTCCAAAGCTTTCACAGTGATTAAAGGGGAGTTGTACAAACGAAGTATTTCGGGTGTGTTACAAAGGTGTGTCACACCCGAAGAAGGAAGGATAATCTTAAAGGAAGTACACGAAGGAGTATGCGGCCATCACGCAAGCAGTCGAGCTATCGCGGCCAAGGTTTTTCGAGCTGGATTTTACTGGTTAACAGCAATCGAGGACGCAAAAGAAATAGTGCGAACTTGTGACGCGTGCCAGAGATTTGCCACAAAACCCCACTCTCCGGCGGCGGAATTGATGCCCATACCTTTATCTTGGCCCTTTGCTCAGTGGGGTCTCGACATGGTGGGAAAGTTACACAAAGCCTCGCCAGGAGGATATGAGTATATGCTCGTCGCGGTCGACAAATTTACCAAGTGGATAGAAGCAAAGCCGATAAATTCACCGGATGCAGCGTCAGCAATAAAATTCGTGAAGGGCATCGTTTTTCGGTTTGGAGTACCTCATAGCATCGTCACGGACAACGGCAGTAACTTCACATCCAAGGAATTCAAAGCGTACTGTGCAGAGGTAGGCATTAAATTGCACTTCGCGTCAGTTGCACATCCTCAAACCAATGGTCAAGTCGAGAAAGCCAACGGCATCATCTGCAATGGCATCAAGAAGCGTTTGTTAGGGCCGCTGGAAAAAGCTCGACACACTTGGCCAGAAGAGCTGCCGAGCGTGTTATGGAGCATCCGAACAACGCCAAATACAGCGACATAAGAGACTCCGTTTTTTCTGGTCCATGGGGCAGAGGCAGTGCTGCCGATAGAAATAGAGCACGACTCTCCGAGAGTCACGGAATACAATGAAGAAACTTCCAGAAGAGCATTGGAAGACGATGTTGACGCACTCGACGAAGCTCGAGACGAAGTACTGTCAAGGGTCACTAAATATCAGCAAGACCTCAAAAATTACCACAGTCGACGATTGCGACCAAGGTCCTTTCGAGGTTGGAGACCTAGTTCTGCGACTCAATCAAGAGCGTACTGAAAAACTTGAGTCACCATGGCTTGGCCCTTACATCGTCACAGAAGTCATCGAAGGAGGAGCGTACAGGATCAAGGACAAGAAGACAGGGAATCTCGAGAAGAACCCCTGGAACGTGGCGCAGCTAAGGCGTTTTTACGCTTAGTGTCGAAATATAGTCCTCCTTGTAAAAATACAATGTACTGAAACACCCGCGAGCTTTCAGACGCACTCTTTTCCTTTTTCGGGGCACCGAGTGGGGCCGGGAAAGGTTTTTAATGAGGCGGGCTCGCGGGGCTGCAATAAAATAAAGATAGTGGAAATATATATCTTTTCTTCGACACGATCAGGGGCTTACGCCTCGAAGCTGCAATATAGATGAACTTAACTGACAAAATTATCTCGCCTTGGTACCGAATACCTCGCCAGATAAAAAGAAGACACAAAATAGCAATGAAAACAGAGCAAAAACACTCGGGGGCTTATACCCGCAAATATAGTATACTCAATAAAAATTCAGATGCCTTTGTTTACAACCTCGCACAGAAAATAAAGAGATTTACCACCGAAACACTCGGGGGCTTGAGGAAGAAAAATAGAAATATTTCCTAAAACTTTACAATACAGTATATGTTTACAACCATACAGGATGCCACTTGAAGAGAAAAATCGACAAGTCCAAAGAAAAAGAAAGTCAATTCCGGCTCAGTATATTATCTATGGTCATCCGCCCAGCATTTGCAGTGCGGGTACTATGTTCAGCATAGCTGCCCCTTACAAAGAATTCAGAGTCCATCCGAAGAAGTTCGTCCATCATATCTTCTGCAACAGGGGTCACATGATTATCAATTTTACTGACGTCCCTCTTTCTTTTCGCCATCTTGGCTAAACACTTGGTAACAATTTGGCTCATGTCAAATTTGGGATAGCAGATTTTGATCATCATCATAGCAAACCTGGCACCGGCAGATAGTTGAGCCCGTACAAAATTATGGATACGAGGAGCATCCCGAAATTTTTCCATTAAACCAAGAAGAGTGTCGGGTGCCTCGTTCCGAGGAAACATTGTCTTGTAAACCAAGGACAAGGTCTTGGTGCAGAAATCAAGGAAATCGTGAACCTGACAGGCGCGATCTTGAAACCTGACAATCTATCGGGTACGTTCTGGAGTGGCCCAGAAAAGAGAATCATGTTCAAGAGAAAGGTTAACAAGGAGATTAGTCCTTATGTTGACCCTCTCGTCTTCAGCAGCAGCGTCGAGAAAGGATCTTATTTGGCGACAGCATAAGAATCGCAACACAGAAATAACAAGGAAGCAGAAGGAGTCTTGATGTGCAATATTATACCTGACATATCCGCACTGGCTTCATTCATCAAATCAAGCATACAATTTTCTCGGATGGTCGCTTTTTCAGCTTCAGAAACAGCGGCTTCCTTAGCAGCTATGGCATCTTGAGCCTGTTGAAGTGCAATCTTCTCTCTCTCGGATGATTTTCGAGATTGCTCCATTATCATAAGTGATTGTTTCTTCAAAGACTGGAGTTGCTGGCGAAGTTCTTCCAAATCCTCTGCTGAATTTGTACTCGAAGAATTTTCAACACGTTCGACAGCCACAGGAATTTTCTTCGTAAGGGACGACGTAGGTAACGCATCAGAAGGACGAGGAGTTGCAGAATAGTTGTCAAAAATCAACTGAAAGAAAAGGCGCGACATCAATCATCAAGCAAAGATAGATCTCCGTTGATTCTCAAAGTATGTACATTGCTATTACAAAATAAGGGTCCCCACGGGATTATTGAAGCAGCTGTCGCTAAAACTAACTAGGGCGACAGCATCAAAAGATAGAAAAAACTAAAAGAGAGGACAGGGTGGTCTACTAGACCTCCGGCTTGGACGAGCTAGGCGCAGGAGTAGGCGCGAATCCAAGATAAGCGAGGACCTTCTTTGTGTTGGGCTTCGCAGCCCTGATCAGTGATCGCCACTTCGTAGTCTCCATCTCCTGTGTGTCCCCAACTTTGGTCCAGTCGATGTTTTGCTGGCTGTCGGCAACAAGGGCGACGGTGCTTTCAACGAGCGACCTTCATATTTTCCTGGCGCACCTTCAGCCCAAGATCTTCCGGCGGATTAAAGCACCCGGCAAGAGCAAGGAAAGTTGCGGGTTCCTCTTTCTTCGGGAAGAAGTAGGGGAAAAGTCGCGACGACCCAGCTTTAGCTTGATCAATGCCCTCGCGTGCTTCTGTTCCATGAAACTCAAGGAACGAAAGGGCGTCAAGGAGAGGATCATTGTCGGGATCTTCAAGTTCAAATTATTGAGATGTTTTATCTGTCAAGATAAAAACTTATTGATCACCAAACGAGTGAAGGAAAGAAAGTCCAAAGGATGCGAAGTGGTTCAGATACTTACTGACAAAGCGACGGTTTTGCGACCTTAGGCGTTTAATAATCGCTTCCTCGCGAGCAGATTGTGTGGCTATATGCTCGCTCAGCGAAGTTTCGGCATCGTGAAGTTTCTTCTTAAGATCTTCGACACCAGCAGCATCGGCCTTGGTCTTGTCAGCCTCTGCTCTAGCTTGAATAGTATCTGATTCGGCCTTCTTACGAGCCTCTTCACTTTGCTCTAATTTTTGAGCAAGTGTACTGGCACGCTCGTTGACCTCCGCCAGTTTTTCTGCCAAGAAGGTTAAATTTAGTTAAAAACATCGACAACAAAAGAAGGCAAGGGCAAAAAGAAGCAGTGATGCGTGCAATTAACACACATCCGTTGGGAACCCCAAGAGGAAGGTGTGATGCAAACAGTAGCAAGTTTTCCCTCAGAAAGAAACCAAGGTTTATCGAACCAGGAGGAGCCAAGAAGCACGTTGAAGGTTGATGGCGGCGGGATGTAATGCGGCGCAACACCGGGGATTCCGGCGCCAACGAGGAACCCGCACAACACAACCAAAGTACTTTGCCCCAACGAAACGGTGAGGTTGTCAATCTCACCGGCTTGTCTGTAACAAAGGATTAACCGTATTGTGTGGAAGATGATTGTTTGCGTAAAATAGTAAAGAACAATTGCGAGTAGATTGTATGCGATGTAAAGAATAGGACCGAGGGTCCACAGTTCACTAGAGGTGTCTCTCCCATAAGATAAAAGCATGTTGGGTGAACAAATTACGATCGGGCAATTGACAAATAGAGAGGGCATAACAATGCACATACATGATATGATAAATATAGTGAGATTTAATTGGGCATTACGACAAAGTGCATAGACCGCTATCCAGACATGCATCTATGCCTAAAAAGTCCACCTTCAGGTTATCATCCGAACCCCTTCCGGTATTAAGTTGCAAAACAACGAGACAATTGCATTAAGTATGGTGCGTAATGTAATCAATAACTACATCCTTAGACATAGCATCAATGTTTTATCCCTAGTGGCAACAACACATCCACAACCTTAGAACTTTCTCATCATCTGTCCCGGATTCAATGGAGGCATGAACCCACTATCGAGCATAAATACTCCCTCTTGGAGTTAAGAGCAAAAACTTGGCCAGAGCCTCTACTAATAATGGAGAGCATGCAAGATCATAAACAACACATAGGTAATAGATTGATAATTAACATAACATAGTATTCTCTATCCATCGGATCCCAACAAACACAACATATAGCATTACAGATAGATGATCTTGATCATGTTAGGCAGCTCACAAGATCCGACAATGAAGCACATGAGGAGAAGACAACCATCTAGCTACTGCTATGGACCCATAGTCCAGGGGTGAACTACTCACTCATCACTCCGGAGGCGACCATGGCGGTGAAGAGTCCTCCGGGAGATGAATCCCCTCTCCGGCGAGGTGCCGGAGGCGATCTCCCGAATCCCCGAGATGGGATTGGCGGCGGCGGCGTCTCGGTAAGGTTTCCGTATCGTGGCTCTCGGTGCGGGGGTTTCGCGACGGAGGCTATTTGTAGGCGGAAGGGCAGGTAAGAGGCGGCACGAGGGGCCCGGACGACAGGCCGGCGCGGCCGGGGCTCGGGCCGCGCCGCCACGGTGTCCGGCCACCTCGTGGCCCCACTTTGACTCTCCTTCGGTCTTCTCGGAAGCTTCGTGGCAAAATAGGACCCCGGGCGTTGATTTCGTCCAATTCCGAGAATATTTCGTTACTAGGATTTCTAAAACCAAAAACAGCGAGAAAACAACAACTGGCTCTTCGGCATCTTGTTAATAGGTTAGTTCCAGAAAATGCACGAATATTACATAAAGTGTGCATAAAACATGTAGATATCATCAATAATGTGGCATGGAACATAAGAAATTATCGATACGTCGGAGACGTATCAGCATCTCCATGCTTAGTTCTGCTCGTCCCGAGCAGGTAAAACGATAACAAAGATAATTTCTGAAGTGACATGCCATCATAACCTTGATCATACTATTTGTAAACATATGTAATGAATGCAGCGATCAAAACAATGGTAATGACATGAGTAAACAAGTGAATCATAAAGCAAAGACTTTTCATGAATAGTACTTCAAGACAAGCATCAATAAGTCTTGCATAAGAGTTAACTCATAAAGCAATAAATCAAAGTAAAGGTGTTGAAGCAACACAAAGGAAGATTAAGTTTCAGCGGTTGCTTTCAACT
>NC_061513.1:67365797-67395860 GCF_022539505.1 Lolium rigidum | reverse complement strand
GAGCACAACAATTGCCAAGTATCACATTACCCAAGACATTAATAGCAATTACTACATGTATCATTTTCCAATTCCAACCATATAACAATTTAACGAAGGAGAAACTTCGCCATGAATACTATGAGTAGAAACCAAGGACATACTTGTACATATGCTACAGCGGAGCGTGTCTCTCTCCCATAAAGTGAATGCTAGGATCCATTTTATTCAAACAAAACAAAAACAAAAACAAACCGACGCTCCAAGCAAAGCACATAAGATGTGACGGAATAAAAATATAGTTTCAGGGGAGGAACCTGATAAGTTGTCGATGAAGAAGGGGATGCCTTGGGCATCCCCAAGCTTAGACGCTTGAGTATTCTTGATATATGCAGGGGTGAACCACCGGGGCATCCCCAAGCTTAGAGCTTTCACTCTTCTTGATCATAGTATATCATCCTCCTCTCTTGACCCTTGAAAACTTCCTCCACACCAAACTCGAAACAACTCATTAGAGGGTTAGTGCACAATAAAAATTAACATATTCAGAGGTGACACAATCATTCTTAACACTTCTGGACATTGCATAAAGCTACTGGACATTAATGGATCAAATAAATTCATCCAACATAGCAAAAGAGGCAATGCGAAATAAAAGGCAGAATCTGTCAAAACAGAACAGTTCGTATTGACGAATTTTAAAATGGCACCAGACTTGCTCAAATGAAAATGCCCAAATTGAATGAAAGTTGCGTACATATCTGAGGATCATGCACGTAAATTGGCTTAATTTTCTGAGCTACCTACAGGGAGGTAGACCCAGATTCGTGACAGCAAAGAAATCTGGAACTGCGCAGTAATCCAAATCTAGTACTTACTTTTCTATCAACGGCTTTACTTGGCACAACAAAACACAAAACTAAGATAAGGAGAGGTTGCTACAGTAGTAAACAACTTCCAAGACACAAATATAAAACAAAGTACTGTAGCAAAATAACACATGGGTTATCTCCCAAGAAGTTCTTTCCTTTATAGCCATTAAGATGGGCTTAGCAGTTTTAATGATGCACTCGCAAGAAATAGTATTTGAGGCAAAAGAGAGCATCAAGAGGCAAGTATGAAGAAAATTTAAGCCTAACATGCTTCCTATGCATAGGAATCTTGTAAATAAACAAGTTCATGAAGAGCAAAGTAACAAGCATAGGAAGATAAAACAAGTATAGCTTCAAAAATTTCAGCACATAGAGAGGTGTTTTAGTAACATGAAAATTTCTACAACCATATTTTCCTCTCTCATAATAACTTTCAGTAGCAACATGAGCAAACTCAACAATATAACTATCACATAAAGCATTCTTATCATGAGTCTCATGCATAAAATTATTACTACTCCCAACATAAGCATAGTCAATTTTATTAGTTGTAGTGGGAGCAAATTCAACAAAGTAGCTATCATCAAATATAGGAGGCATATTGTAATCATAATCAAATTTATCCTCCATAACAGGTGGCAACAAAAGACTACTATCATTATAATCATCATAAATAGGAGGCAAAGTATCATCAAAGCAAATTTTCTCCTCAATGCTTGCGGGACTAAAAAGATCATGCTCATCAAAGCCAGCTTCCCCAAGCTTAGAATTTTCCATATCATTAGCAACAATGGTATTCAAAGTGTTCATACTAACATGTTCCATGGGTTTTTTAATTTTCGGATCAAACCATCCATGTCTTAACTCAGGAAATAGAATAAAAAGCTCATTGTTGTCCATTATGCCAAACTAGTGTAAACAAGAAACAAAAAGATGCAATTGCAGGATCTAAAGGAAATAGCTTCGAGTACTTACAACAACGGAAAATAGCTTGGTAGCCGAGGTCCGGAGTGTGAGTACCTTTTACCTTTCCTCCCCGGCAACGGCGCCAGAAAATACTTGATGCTGTCCAGGATTGGCGCGGGGTTGACGAGGGAGGAAATCCCTGTGGTGTAGCTTTACGGTCCCCGACAACGACGCCGAGAAAATAGCTTGATGTCTACTTCCCCTCCTTTTCCTGTAGACAGTGTTGGGCCTCCAAGAGCGGAGGTTTGTAGAACAACAGACAAGTTTTCCCTTAAGTGGATCACCCAAGGTTTATCGAACTCGGGGAGGAAGAGGTCAAAGATATCCCTCTCATGCAACCCCGCAACCACAAAGCAAGAAGTCTCTTGTGTCCCCAACACACCAAATAGGTGCACTAGTTCGGCGAAGAGATAGTGAAATACAGGTGGTATGAATATATATGAGCAGTAGCAACGGTGCCAGAAAATAGCTTGCCGGCGTGTAGTTGATGGTGGTGGTATTGCAGCAGTAGTAACACGAAGAAACAAGTAAACAAGCAGCGATAGCAGATATTTAGGAACAAGGCCTAGGGATTACACTTTCACTAGTGGACACTCTCAACATTGATCACATAACGTAACGGATAAATGCATACTCTACACTCTTGTTGGATGATGAACGCATTGCGTAGGATTACACGAACCCTCAATGCCGGAGTTAACAAGCTCCACAATTTGTTCATATTTAAGTAACCTTATAGTGTAAGATAGATCAATAGACTAAACCAAGTACTAACATAGCATGCACACTCGTCACCTTCATGCATATGTAGGAGGAATAGATCACATCAATATTATCATAGCAATAGTTAACTTCGCAATCTACAAGAGATCATGATCATAGCATAAACCAAGTACTAACACGGTGCACACACTCGTCACCTTTACACACGTGCGGGAGGAATAGAACTACTTTAATAACATTGCTAGAGTAGCACATAGATGAATAGTGATACAAAACTCATATGAATCTCAATCATGTAAAGCAGCTCATGAGATTATTGTATTGAGGTACATGGGAGAGATGAACCACATAGCTACCGGTACAGCCCCGAGCCTCGATGGAGAACTACTCTCTCCTCATGGGAGCAGCAGCGGTGATGAAGATGGCGGTGGAGATGGCAGCGGTGTCGATGGAGAAGCCTTCCGGGGGCACTTCCCCGCTCCGGCAGCGTGCCGGAACAGAGACTCCTGTCCCCCAGATCTTGGCTCCGCGATGGCGGTGGCTCTGGAAGGTTTCTGTGGGTTTCGTCAATTGGTGTCGAAGTTTTAGATCACGACGGCTTAAATAGGCGAAGAGTCGGAGTCGGAGGGCCCACGGGCTGCCCAAACCATAGGGGGGCGCGCCCCCCCTGGCCGCGCCGGGGTGTGGTTTGGTGGCCCTATCCCCCTTCTCTGGCGGTTCTCGTGTGTTCTGGATGCTTCCGGTGAAAATAGGAACTTGGGCGTTGATTTCGTCCGATTCCAAGAATATTTCGTTACTAGGATTTCTGAAACCAAAAACAGCGAGAAAACAGAACCGGCACTTCGGCATCTTGTTAATAGGTTAGTTCCAGAAAATGCACGAATATGACATAAAGTGTGCATAAAACATGTAGATAACATCAATAATGTGGCATGGAACATAAGAAATTATCGATACGTCGGAGACGTATCAATAGTCCAAACTTTAGCTACATTTTTCTCTTTAGCTAGTTTTTCATTTTCTTCTCTATCCCACCTAGCACGCAATTCAGCCATTAATCTTATATTCTCATTAATTCTAACTTGGATGGCATTTGCTGTAGTAACAATTTTATTTTCAATATCCCTATTAGGCATAACTTTCGATTTCAAAAGATCAACATCAGAGGCAAGACTATCAACCTTAGAAGCGAGAATATCAATTTTATTGAATTTTTCCTCAACAGATTAGTTAAAGGCAGTTTGTGTACTAATAAATTCTTTAAGCATAGCTTCAAGTCCAGGGGGTGTGTTCCTATTATTATTGTAAGAATTCCCATAAGAATTAGCATAACCGTTACCATTATTATAAGGATATGGCCTATAGTTATTACTAGAATTGTTCCGATAAGCATTGTTGTTGAAATTATTATTTTTAATGAAGTTTACATCAACATGTTCTTCCTGGGCAACCAATGAAGCTAACGGAACATTATTAGGATCAACATTAGTCCTATCATTCACAAGCATAGACATAATAGCATCAATCTTATCATTCAAGGAGGAGGTTTCTTCGACAGAATTTACCTTCTTACCTTGTGGAGCCCTTTCAGTGTGCCATTCAGAGTAATTAATCATCATATTATCAAGGAGCTTTGTTGCTTCACCAAGAGTGATGGACATAAAGGTACCTCCAGCAGCTGAATCCAATAAATTCCGCGAAGAAAAATTTAGTCCTGCATAGAAGGTTTGGATGATCATCCAAGTAGTCACTCCATGTGTTGGGCAATTTTTAACCAAAGATTTCATTCTTTCCCAAGCTTGAGCAACATGTTCATTATCCAATTGTTTAAAATTCATTATGCTACTTCTCAAAGATATAATTTTAGCAGGGGGATAATATCTACCAATAAAAGCATCCTTGCATTTAGTCCAGGAATCAATACTATTCTTAGGCAGAGATAGCAACCAATCTTTAGCTCTTCCTCTTAATGAGAAAGGAAACAATTTCAATTTAATAATATCACCATCTACATCCTTATACTTTTGCATTTCACATAGTTCAACAAAATTATTAAGATGGGCAGCAACATCATCAGAACTAACACTGAAAAATTGCTCTCGCATAACAAGATTCAAGTAAAGCGAGGTTTAATTTCAAAGAATTCTGCCGTAGTAGCAGGTGGAGCAATAGGTGTGCATAAGAAATCATTATTATTTGTGGTTGTGAAGTCACACAACTTAGTATTTTCAGGGGTGGCCATTTTAGCAGTAGTAAATAAAGCAAACTAGATAAAGTAAATGCAAGTAACCAATTTTTTTATGTTTTTGATATAGAGTGCAAGACAGTAAATAAAGTAAAGCTAGCAACTAATTTTTTGTGTTTTGATATAATGCAGCAAACAAAGTAGTAAATAAAATAAAGCAAGACAAAAACAAAGTAAAGAGATTGGGAAGTGGAGACTCCCCTTGCAAGCGTGTCTTGATCTCCCCGGCAACGGCGCCGTAAAAAGAGCTTGATGCGTGCAATTAACACACGTCCGTTGGGAACCCCAAGAGGAAGGTGTGATGCGGACAGTAGCAAGTTTTCCCTCAGTAAAGAAACCAAGGTTTATCGAACCAGGAGGAGCCAAGAAGCACGTTGAAGGTTGATGGCGGCGGGATGTAATGCGGCGCAACACCGGGGATTCCGGCGCCAACGTGGAACCTGCACAACACAACCAAAGTACTTTGCCCCAACGAAACAGTGAGGTTGTCAATCTCACCGGCTTGCTGTAACAAAGGATTAACCGTATTGTGTGGAAGATGATTGTTTGCAGAAAAAAGTAAAGAACAATTGCAGTAGATTGTATGCGATGTAAAGAATAGGACCGGGGTCCACAGTTCACTAGAGGTGTCTCTCCCATAAGATAAAAGCATGTTGGGTGAACAAATTACAGTCGGGCAATTGACAAATAGAGAGGGCATAACAATGCACATACATGATATGATAAATATAGTGAGATTTAATTGGGCATTACGACAAAGTACATAGACCGCTATCCAAGCATGCATCTATGCCTAAAAAGTCCACCTTCAAAGTTATCATCCGAACCCCTTCCAGTATTAAGTTGCAAAACAACGGACAATTGCATTAAGTATGGTGCGTAATGTAATCAATAACTACATCCTTAGACATAGCATCAATGTTTTATCCCTAGTGGCAACAACACATCCACAACCTTAGAACTTTCTGTCACTGTCCCGATTCAATGGAGGCATGAACCCACTATCGAGCATAAATACTCCCTCTTGGAGTTAAGAGCAAAAACTTGGCCAGAGCCTCTACTAATAACGGAGAGCATGCAAGATCATAAACAACACATAGGTAATAGATTGATAATTAACATAACATAGTATTCTCTATCCATCGGATCCCAACAAACACAACATATAGCATTACAGATAGATGATCTTGATCATGTTAGGCAGCTCACAAGATCCGACAATGAAGCACATGAGGAGAAGACAACCATCTAGCTACTGCTATGGACCCATAGTCCAGGGGTGAACTACTCACTCATCACTCCGGAGGCGACCATGGCGGTGAAGAGTCCTCCGGGAGATGAATCCCCTCTCCGGCAGGGTGCCGGAGGCGATCTCCTGAATCCCCCAAGATGGGATTGGCGGCGGCGGCGTCTCAGTAAGGTTTTCCGTATCGTGGCTCTCGGTACTGGGGGTTTCGCGACGGAGGCTATTTGTAGGCGGAAGGGCAGGTAAAGAGGCGGCACGAGGGGCCCAGACGACAGGCCGGCGCGGCCGTGGCCCGGGCCGCGCCGCCCTGGTGTCTGGCCACCTCGTGGCCCCACTTCGACTCTCCTTCGGTCTTCTGGAAGCTTCGTGGCAAAATAGGACCCTGGGCGTTGATTTCATCCAATTCCGAGAATATTTCGTTACTAGGATTTCTGAAACCAAAAACAGCAGAAAACGAGAATCGGCTCTTCGGCATCTTGTTAATAGGTTAGTTCCAGAAAATGCACGAATATGACATAAAGTGTGCATAAAACATGTAGATATCATCAATAATGTGGCATGGAACATAAGAAATTATCGATACGTCGGAGACGTATCAAGCAGCAAGGCATTACCTTCAGCTTTACTGGCATAGTCACGGTACCCAACAAATTGGGCACCGAAACGGATGAATTCCTTAATCAAAGGCTATTAAAAGAAAGAGAGAGAAAGAAAGCGTCGGTACGGAATAAAGGGTGATAGAACAAAATAAAGTACACAGAAAAAACATCGGCAGCATCAGAAAATATTCAAGAACTTACATCATCCAGAAGAGGAGTCGAGGAGCCACCCAATTGTAGGGTAGGCTGTGTAATTAATTCAACTCTCGCCCTTTTTGGTGAAGGGACAAGAGGGCTTGCAGGAGGAGTAGGTGCGTCGGTGTTTTGTTGAGGAGGCGAAGATTCCTCTCCTTCAACGTGCACCTCAGAAACAACTAGAGTATGCGACGTACTCGTTCGAGCAGTCGCATCAAGAGCTGGCATTTCTTCCTCGTCATCACTACGATGAAATGACGACAAGATAAGAAACAAGATAGACAAAGATCTTCAAGTAGCAAAACAATAAGAAACAAAAAATGACTTACGAGCCGACGAGGGCTTCCAGGTATGGATCGAAAGCTGCCTTCCGACGTGAAGGAGCAGTTTCTTCGGCTTTGGAAGTGCCGGAATCTTCGACATCAGTTCTCTTCCTTTTGTTCTTTGGAGATACAGCGGGAGGAGGAGAGTGTGCCGAGGTAGTATCCTCGGATTCAGCTTCCTTTTCAGAAGATCCCGCAGATTTTCGAGAACATGCGGGTTCACTATCAGCGCCAGGAGCATCTTGGTTATCATCATCGATAACGGCTCGTTCGTCGACTTCCCCACCTTCAGGAAGGGGAGGAAGAGAGACAATATTTGAATGGTTCTGTATAAAGAAAAGAGGGATGTCAATAAAGCAGTTATGCAAAAGATGTCAAACAAAAATAAAGAGTCGATAAAAAGTTACCTTGGGGAGCGCATTGGCGGCGCTATATGGTTTTACCCGACAAGAGGACGGAACAGGATCTTTTTTGCTGAGGGAGGAAATTTTTCGGACAAGCTTTTCTAAGTCCTTGACCGATAAATCCACCGACAGGCGATCCACATCCTTATCGCCAGTATACTTCCAGAGAGGATTCTTGCGAGCCTGCAGAGGCTGCACTCTGATTCTAAGGAAATAGGCCGTGATTTGAATACCCGATAGTTCTTGGCCGCGGGTGTTTTGCAGCTCGCGGATGCGGGTCATCAGTGCTTCCGTCGCGGTTTTTTCTTCTTCGGTAGCTTCTGCATCCCAGGAACGGCAGCGGTGGATTTTCTCGGCACCGTCAAAAGGAGGAATATTGTCTTCAGCACATCCATGGTTCTCCTCATGGATGTACAGCCACTTCTTGCGCCATCCCTGAACCGAGTCAGGGAATTTGACGTCGAAATACTCGACATCGGGCGAACACGGATAACAACGCCGCCTATATTATAAGTGACATTGGGAGAACCATTGCGGCGACAAAAGAAAATGCGCTTCCATAGCGCCCGGTTAGGCTGGATGCCAAGGAAGGCTTCGCGAGAGGGTGATGAAAATGGAAATGTGGAGGATGGAATTGGGTGTGAGGTGATGAAGTTGCAGTCCATAAACGAAAAGCAACCCCCGAAAAAAGGGTGAATGGGGGCAGAGAGGCCACGGATGAGTTGATCAACGAAACTAACCCGATACTTGATACGTCCAATTTGCATCACTATTTTATATCATAATTTGCTATTATTCATTGATATATTTCATATTTGGAGATGATACTTATGTTATTTCATCTATTTTGCATGTTTCATGATTATTGGAGGATCGCGCACCGGAGCCGGGATTCCGCTCGGAAAAAGCACCGTCGAATGCAATATTTCGGAAGATCAACAATTGACGGGAATTATACGAAAAATCCTATTTTTCCAGATGACGAAGGGAGCCGAAGGGGAGCCGAGGAGGGCCGCCATGGGCCCCCCTCACAGGCCAGCGCGGGCCCTGCCCTGGCCGCACCGCCCTGTGAGGAGGGGGCCCACAGCCCCCTCTCGCCTCCTTTTCTTCGCGTACTCCTTCGTCCCGAAAACCTAAGCCAGAGAGGATAGTCGCGAAGAGCCACAGCCGCCTCTGCGGGGCGGAGAACACCAGAGAGAAAAGAGCTCTCCGGCGGGCAGGAATCCGCCGGGGAAATTCCCTCCCGGAGGGGGAAATCGACGCCATCGTCACCGTCATCGAGCTGGACATCATCTCCATCACCATCACCATCATCTTCATCATCATCACCGCCGTCTCCACCGCTGCACCTCGTCACCGCTGTAGCAATTTGGGTTTGATCTTGATTGTTTGATAGGGGAAACTCTCCCGGTGTTGATTTCTACTTGTTATTGATGCTATTGAGTGAAACCGTTGAACCAAGGTTTATGTTCAGATTGTTATTCATTATCATATCACCTCTGATCATGTTCCATATGATGTCTCGTGAGTAGTTCGTTTAGTTCTTGAGGACATGGGTGAAGTCTAAATGTTAGTAGTGAAGTATGGTTGAGTAATATTCAATGTTATGATATTTAAGTTGTGGTGTTATTCTTCTAGTGGTGTCGTGTGAACGTCGACTACACGACACTTCACCTTTATGGGCCTAGGGGAATGCATCTTGTACTCGTTTGCCAATTGCGGGGTTGTCGGAGTGACAGAAACCTGAGCCCCCGTTGGTATATCGATGCAGGAGGGATCGCAGGATCTCAGAGTTTAAGGCTGTGGTTAGATTTATCTTAATTACTTTCTTGTAGTTGCGGATGCATGCAAGGGGTATAATCACAAGTACTCCCTCCGTTCCTTTTTAATTGACTCAAATTTAGTACAAACTTGTACTAAATCCGACTCAATTAAAAAAGAACGGAGGGAGTATGTATTAGTCCTAGGAAGGGCGGTACATTAGCATAGGTTCACCCACACAACACTTATCAAAACAATGAAGATTAATTAGCCGTATGTAGCGAAAGCACTAGACTAAAATCCCGTGTGTCCTCGAGAACGTTTGGTTAATATAAGTAAACAAACCGGCTTGTCCTTTGTGCTAAAAAGGATTGGGCCACTCGCTGCAATTATTTCTCTCGCACTTTACTTACTCGTACTTTATTCATCCGTTACATCAAAACCCCCCGAATACTTGTCTCGTGAGCATTTACAGTGAATCCTTCATCGAAACTGCTTGTCAACACCTTCTCGCTCCTCGTTGGGATCGACATTCTTACTTATCGAAGATACTACGATACACCCCCTATACTTGTGGGTCATCAAGACTATTTTCTGGCGCCGTTGCCGGGGAGTGAAGCGCTATTGGTAAGTGGAATTGGTAAGGAAAACCTTTATTGTTGTGCTGATTTTATTTCTGCTCGTCGCTATAAGTCATTATGGAGAGATCTTCTCTTCAATTTCTATTTGGGAAATCTACTACTACTGCAACGGTAGTGGATGAGGCGCCAGGTGAGGAAGTAATACCATATAAAATACCTATGAAAATTATTGAACGTGTTATGGATAACCGCTATGAAGGGGATGGAACTGTCCATCCTGGTGATCATTTACTATTTTTACATGAATTATGCGGGTTATTCAAATGTGCAGGTATTGCTATGGATGAAGTTAGAAAGAAACTATTCTCTATATCGCTGTCTGGTAAAGCAGCGCACTGGTATAAATTGCTGAAGAATAGGGATTCTATTGATTGGGAGGATATTGTGCCTTTATTTTATTCCAAATTCTATCCTCCAAGTGAAATTCACAAAGATCGGAACCGCATATATAATTTCTGGCCTCATGATGGAGAAAGCATTGCCCAAGCATGGGGGAGATTGAAGTCTTTAATGCTCAAATGTCCCATTCATGAGCTTCCTGGTAATGTTATTATTGATAATTTCTATGCAAGACTTTCTTTTCAAGACAAGACCTTGCTGGATACTTCTTGTTCGGGATCATTTACACGCAACAAAGAAGAGTTTAAAAGGGACCTTCTTGATCGGATCCAGGAGAATACTGAAGGATGGGAGAACGACAAAGATAGAGAGTCAGGTATAAACTTTGATTATAAATGCATTGAGGTTTTTATGGATACTGATAAATTTCGTAATATTAGTGCTACTTATGGTCTTGATTCTCAAGTCGTTGCAAATCTTTATAAAGCTTTTGCCTCTCATTATGAATTGCCTAAGAAGAATTTTGATAAGTATCATGAACCGTATAAAGATAAAATAGATTCATCTATAAACAAATGTGTTGTAATTGAAACTGTTGATCATGTTATTCCTGAAGCTTATATTGAAAAAACTCCTTTCCCTGCTAAAATGAAGGAGTACTCGTTATAAATAGTGCGGTTCATAAAAGTGAAAAGAAACCTATAGAACCCGAAGAACAAATAAAAGTTGAACCTCGTTGTTGCAATTGTTAAAGATCTTGTGACTCGAAAATGTGGAGGATGGTCATATTATTTTCTCGTGAAGATGCCTCTAATATTGTTTCACATCCTAATAAATCCAAGCAAGCTAGTGTTCCTATGCTATCTCGTTAGAATTGGTGATCATTGTTATTATGGTTTATGTGATATTGGTGCAAGTATTAGTGCTATTCCTTATGAGCTTTACACGGAGATTATGCACGAAATTGGTTCTTGTGAACTTGAAGATATTGATGTGGTTATTCGGCTAGCTAATAGAGAAACTATCTCTCCAATTGGTATTGTTCGAGATGTGGAAGTTCTATGTGGTAAGATTAAATATCCTGCTAACTTTTTGGTACTTGGTTCTGCTGCTAGTAAATATTGTCCTATCATTTTTGGTAGACCTTTTCTAAATACTTGTGGAGCTATTATAGATTGCAAGAAAGAGAAAATTTTGACTAAATTTGCTGGTGAATCTTATGAGTTTAACTTCTCTAAATTTACCAAAACTCCTTATAAAGCTGATTTGCCTAATAATGATTTTAAAGTTGAACAATGTGCATCTATTGCTCTTGCTCCTAGTAATCCTTTGCAGCAACATTTGGAGAATAGTGAGAGTGAAGTTTTTAGGGAACAAAGAGATGAGCTTGATGAAATTTTCCTTCGTCAACCTATTCTTAAGCATGATTTACCGGTGGAAGATCTGGGTACAACACCACCACCAAAGGAAGATCCTGTCTTTGATTTAAAACCATTGCACTGATAATCTTAAATATGCTCATATTGATGATAAGAAAATATATCCTGTTATTATTAGTTCTAAGCTTTCAGAGTTTGAAGAAGAAAGGTTATTGGAAATACTGAAGAAACACCGAGGTGCTATTGGCTACACTCTTGATGACTTGAAGGGGATTTCTCCCTCTATTTGCCAACACGCCATTAACATGGAAGATGATGCGAAGCTCGTTGTTGAACCTCGGCGTCGTCTAATTCCTAAGATGAAGGATGTGGTAAGAAATGAGGTATTAAGACTCCTTGAAGCTGGTATTATATATCCTATTGCTGATAGTAGATGGGTTAGTCATGTGCATTGTGTTCCTAAGAAAGGAGGAATGACTGTTGTACCTAATGATAATGATGAGCTCATCCCTCAAAGAGTAGTTGTAGGGTATAGAATGTGCATTGATTTTCGAAAAGTTAATAAAGTTACTAAGAAAGATGCTAAGCCAAGGCTTATTAAATGGGTACTTCTTTTGCAAGAATTTGATTTACATATTGTAGATAGGAAAGGTGCTGATAATCCTGTTGCTGATAATTTGTCTAGATTGGAAAATATTGCTTATGATCCTGTTCTTGTTAATGATAGTTTTCCAAATGAACAATTGGCTGTAATAAAGGTAAACTCGCGAGATAGCCCTTGGTATGCTGATTATGCTAACTTTATTGTATCCAAGTACTTGCCTCCAACCTTTTCAGCTTAGCAAAGGAGGAAAATCTTTTATGACTTGAGGCATTATTTTTGGGATGACCCACACCTATATAAAGAAGGAGTAGATGGTATTATGCGAAGATGTGTTCCTGAATATGAACAACAGGAGATATTGAGTAAATGTCATGGTAGTGCTTATGGAGGACATCACGTCGGAGATAGAACCGCACAAAAGGTTCTACAATCAGGTTTTTATTGGCCAACTCTCTTCAAAGATGCAAGGAAGTTTATTTTATCTTGTGATGAATGTCAAAGGGTTGGTAATATCTCCAGACGCAATGAAATGCCTATGAATTATACTCTTGTTATTGAACCATTCGATTGTTGGGGATTCGACTTCATGGGTCCTTTCCCTTCTTCAGAAGGTAACACTCATATACTTGTCGTTGTTGATTATGTTACTAAATGGGTAGAAGCTATACCCACAAAAAGTGCTGATGGTGAGACTTCTTTAAAAATGCTTTTAGATATTATTTTTCCTAGATTTGGAGTACCTAGATATATTATGACTGATGGAGGTTCTCATTTTATTCATGGAGGTTTTAGAAAAACTCTTGCTAAGTATGGTATTAATCATAGAATTGCTTCCGCTTATCATCCTCAAACTAGTGGGCAAGTAGAACTATCAAATAGAGAGATTAAGTCTATCTTGCAAAAGACTGTTAATAAAACTAGAAAGAATTGGGCTAGTAAATTGAAGGAAACACTATGGGCTTATAGAACTGCTTATAAAAACCCCATGGGAATGTCACCTTATAAAATGGTTTATGGAAAAGCTTGTCATTTACCTTTAGAATTAGAGCACAAAGCTTATTGGGCTGTTAGAGAACTAAACAAAGATCCTAAACTAGCCGGTGATAAGAGGTTGTTGCAATTAAGTTCTCTAGATGAATGGAGAAGTGAAGCTTATGAAAATGCTAAACTCTTTAAAGAGAAAGTTAAGAAATGGCATGATAGAAGGATTATCAAAAGAGAATTTAATGTTGGGGATAAAGTCCTATTGTATCGGTCTCGTCTCAGATACTTTGCAGGGAAATTACTCTCAAAATGGGAAGGACCATATGTCATTGATGAGGTTTATCGATCAGGAGCAATTAAAATTAGCTCTCTCCAAGGCAATGCCACGCAAGTGGTGAATGGACAAAGACTCAAGCATTATATCTCAGGAGATTCTTATAATGTAGATGTTGATGTTATTCGAGTGGAAACACCGGAAGCTTTCATCAAAAGTCAAGTTGACAGTCCTGCAGAATCCGACTTTGAATAGGTAACAGTTCTGGTAAGAAAAAGTCCGCGATTCACTTTTCGAACAATGTTTTTGTTGTTTTTGGAAAATATGAAAAATTACGAGATCGAAACGGAGTGGAGGAGACGCACGAGGGCGTGCCCCCATAGGCCGGCGCGGGCCCCAGCCTGGCCGCGCCGCCCTATGAGGACACCGCCTCGTTGTCCCTCTCCGACTCTTGTTCGATCTGGTACTTTCCTTCTGACGTAAAAATTACTGCTATATAATCCCCCGGACCCCTGGAGGTCCGTATATCGTTTTCTCGACGTGTTTTGTTTCGAGCTGTTTCTGCCAGGATCTATTTTCAATCTAGAAGCACCATGGTCTCCAACAACAAAGACAAGGAGCCTATGGAGGAGGATATTCAAGGTTTCGAGCTGAAAGAAGAATTCAAAGAGGAAGTGGAGGAGACGTCATCAATAAAAAGGAAGCGGCAAACTATGGGGAGTAAGCCAATATTGGTGGGATCGGTTAACACTGGACGTTCTTTTTCTCATAACTTGCAGGGACTTTTACCGCCTGCTCTTAGCCTCGACTCTTTCCCTTGTGTGGAAGAAGCATTACGGGTTACCGATGAGTTTTGTGATCAATACCGTGCGCTGAGAAGGGAAGTGGAGATACTTCTTGAGGAGAATAACCGACTTCGCGGAATCGCTGGAGTATTACTCAATTCCTATCACAAGGCCGCCACCGCCACTTTCGGATAACAAAGAATCTCTTCGAGTCTTAGTGCAGAATTGCCAAATTGAGAAGTCTGAAGCTGAAGGATATCCTTAAGGAACGCAGGAACGGACTATCACCATCACCACCAAAGGAGTAATTCATCATCGGTATTGGCATCCCCTTGGTTTGTTCCAAGCTTGGGGAGTGCCGCGGTATCACAGCATCACTATCTTTTACTTTATATTATCAAGTAGTGTCATATCATGAGTAGGGAAGTTATCATATAAGATGTGTTGCGGTATGGAAGTATCTCTCTTTAGTGGTTATCTATGTATCCCGGCCTTGGTGTGAGTTATCGTTATGAAATATTAATGAGAAGTTTTATCATTTACATATTGCACATCTTATTTTAGTTTGCAATCTCTATTATATGATTGATCTTGTTGTTAAGTATTGGTATCACTTTGGGAGCATTGAGTAAATCTATTTGGTTTTGGCAAACTTAGCATTGGTCAATAGCAACAACACCTTGAGGTTTAAGTAGAAAAGAGAAATACATATAGTTGTTTCATTGTCTTCCTTTCTTGTTAGCTCATAGCTTATTATTCTGAAGTTAAAATTGTTTGTGCTTGCAAGAAAGATGCATGATTGCTTCTATCACATGTATATTCGTTTGTTTCCCTCAACTCTTATGCTTGCTAATTAACCTTGCTAGCCAAAGACCTGTACTGAGAGGGAATGCTTCTCGTGCATCCAAACCTTTAAACCAAACTTATGCCATTTGTGTCCACCATATCTACCTACTGCATGGTATTTCCTGCCACTCCAAGTAAATACTTCATGTGCTACCTTTAAACAATTCAAAACTTTATTACTCCTTATTTGTGTCAATGTTCTATAGCTCATGAGGAAGTATGTGGTGTTTATCTTTCAATCTTGTTGGGCAACTTTTACCAATGGACTAGTGGCTTCATCCACTTATCCAATAACTTTGCAAAAAGAGCTGGCAATGGGGTTCCCAGTCCCAAATTAATTAGCTTTTGTAATTTTACAAATAGACACTCCTCCATGGTATGAGATTGATTGGACGGCACCCAAGGATTCGGTTAGCCACGGCTTGAGAAAGCAAAGGTGGGGAGGAGTGTCATCTAAATAAAACTAAAATAAAAAGACACTCCTTCATGGTATGAGATCGTTGGAAGGCACCCGAGGATTCGGTTAGCCATGGTTTGTGAAAGCAAAGGTTGGAAGGAGTGTCGACCAAAAATAAAACTTTATGGGAGCCGCTCTTTGAGAGTTTGTCTGGCAAGGGGGTTAGAGTACCCGCTACCAGTCGTTGACAACAACAAACACCCCTCAAAACTTTACTTTATTGCTCTCTATATGATTTCAAAACTTGAAAAGCTCTAGCACATGATTTAATCCATGCTTCCTCTGCGAAGGGCCTATCTTTTACTTTATGTTGAGTCAGTAAACCTATTTCCCTCCATCTCAAGCAAGCATTTGAGTTGTTGCGATCAAACTATTATATTGTGATTTATTTCATCATGTCTTTTACTCTTTCTTGTTTAGTACAAGTTTTATCTAAATGAATATAACTTTGGAAGTTATCAATGATCATTATGATTGAGTATGCAAAATGAGCCATATAAACTTTAACATGAGAGCGCTGCTCAATAGATAAGTATAATCTGTTAACTCGTTCTCTGACCAAGAACAAAGTTTGCCATCACCAATTATGATTCCTTATGCACCTTTATTTGTGATTACCTTATACTTATTTCAAGTTGAATTATATGAGGAAGTTGTTCACTAGAATGCCTTGTGTGAATTAATATGATGTTTCTTGTCCGTATTTTATTTATCGACTCTTCACTCCATAAACATGTGGTCTTGTTTACTGAGCTCAGTTTCGCTTGGGGACAAGCGAAGTCTAAGCTTGGGGGGAGTTGATACGTCCAATTTGCATCACTATTTTATATCATAATTTGCTATTATTCATTGATATATTTCATATTTGGAGATGATACTTATGTTATTTCATCTATTTTGCATGTTTCATGATTATTGGAGGATCGCGCACCGGAGCCAGGATTCTGCTCGGAAAAAGCACCGTCGAGATGCAATATTTCGGAAGATCAACAATTGACGGGAATTATACGAAAAATCCTATTTTCCCAGATGACGAAGGGAGCCAGAAGGGGGAGCCGAGGAGGGCCGCCATGGGCCCCCCTCACAGGCCAGCGCGGGCCCACGCCTGGCCGCGCCGCCCTATGAGGAGGGGGCCCACAGCCCCCTCTCGCCTCCTTTTCTTCGCGTACTCCTTCGTCCCGAAAACCTAAGCCAGAGAGGATAGTCGCGAAGAGCCACAGCCGCCTCTGCGGGGCGGAGAACACCAGAGAGAAAAGAGCTCTCCGGCGGGCAGGAATCCGCCGGGGAAATTCCCTCCCGGAGGGGGAAATCGACACCATCGTCACCGTCATCGAGCTGGACATCATCTCCATCACCATCACCATCATCTTCATCATCATCACCGCCGTCTCCACCGCTGCACCTCGTCACCGCCGTAGCAATTTGGGTTTGATCTTGATTGTTTGATAGGGGAAACTCTCCCGGTGTTGATTTCTACTTGTTATTGATGCTATTGAGTGAAACCGTTGAACCAAGGTTTATGTTCAGATTGTTATTCATTATCATATCACCTCTGATCATGTTCCATATGATGTCTCGTGAGTAGTTCGTTTAGTTCTTGAGGACATGGGTGAAGTCTAAATGTTAGTAGTGAAGTGTGGTTGAGTAATATTCAATGTTATGATATTTAAGTTGTGGTGTTATTCTTCTAGTGGTGTCGTGTGAACGTCGACTACACGACACTTCATCTTTATGGGCCTAGGGGAATGCATCTTGTACTCGTTTGCCAATTGCGGGATTGCCGGAGTGACAGAAACCTGAGCCCCCGTTGGCATATCGATGCGGGGAGGGATCGCAGGATCTCGCAGTTTAAGGCTGTGGTTAGATTTATCTTAATTACTTTCTTGTAGTTGCGGATGCTTGCAAGGGGTATAATCACAAGTATGTATTAGTCCTAGGAAGGGCGGTACATTAGCATAGGTTCACCCACACAACACGTATCAAAACAATGAAGATTAATTAGCCGTATGTAGCGAAAGCACTAGACTAAAATCCCGTGTGTCCTCGAGAACGTTTGGTTAATATAAGTAAACAAACCGGCTTGTCCTTTGTGCTAAAAAGGATTGGGCCACTCGCTGCAATTATTTCTCTCGCACTTTACTTACTCGTACTTTATTCATCTGTTACATCAAAACCCCCTGAATACTTGTCTGTGAGCATTTACGGTGAATCCTTCATCGAAACTGCTTGTCAACACCTTCTGCTCCTCGTTGGGCTCGACATTCTTACTTATCGAAGATACTACGATACACCCCCTATACTTGTGGGTCATCAATACTCCATGGGAGGGGTTGGGTAGCTTTCTTCACTGGGGAAGCGAACCGCGTCCTGCTTCTTGCTGATCCCCAGTTTCTTCAGCAGGTTGATGTCTTGTGAGGAGATTTTGGATCTCTCCCACTCTGTGTTCGCTAGATCTTCAGTCGCCATCTTCGATTCAGGTGTGCTGTGCCTGGTGAGTCTACGCGGAGGCATCAACAATGGCGCCGGAGCAAGGTGCGAGTATGGTTGAGCTCAAGAGCTTTGCGGCGCAAGGGAGGATTTTTGACGAGAGGAGAACGGAGGAGCGGCGCGAGCGAAAGGTCTAGAGGAGGAAGACGACGCCCTTATATAGAGGTGCGGTGAACCGTCACGCCGTTGGATTGACAGATTACGCCACAGATGGTGTACACGTGGACAAGGGGTAAACGGTAATTTCATATAGACGAGAAAGTGCAGCAACTACAGTACTTGCGCCAGGAAAAGCGGAGGACGTGTGTCCCCCACTTGCACGACGTGTCAATATGATGCGGAGTTTGGGCCCGCAAGGCAGTGAGAGAGAACATCTCGCGATTTCCGGATACATTGGTCGTGGCTGTCATCGACGGTGATGTCACCTTGGTAAAAGAAAATCTCGGTTATGAAGCTTGGGAAGAATGGCGACAGCATAAGATTGTTTCGAGAGCTTTTGAACAAATACAAGTTTTTGCCCAAATGCTCGGGGGCTACTTTGGAAAAAATGAAAAGGTTGAGAAAGTCAAAATAAGAAATGGCGAGAGTCTATGATCAAATACAAGTATTTTCTCATAGCCTCGGGGGCTACTCCCATCGGGAGCGCTGTTCGCGCACCCGAGAGAAAGAAAATATAACGGCATAAGGTGTGGAGCCTACACCCAAGCACAAGTCCTTGGCTGTAGCCTCGGGGGCTACTCCCATCGGGAACGCTGTTCGCGTGCCCGATGAAATTATAAAAAAAAAGAGAAAAAGAAAAAGAAAGAGGAAGTGAGTATACTTCGAGTTATACAAATAACTCTACATATACTCCCATCGGGAAAGCAATATAAGTCATCCGTTGACTCAATAAAATGTGCTATTCCAGCAGCCGAATAAGCACTCAACAAATATATTCTCAGAGCGCCAAAGTTGCGAATAAATCTCTGAATGCCGCAAAATTTGCGAAGGTAAGACCCCAGATCTGTTCTGTGCGGCGTGGCGCTGTCTCTGACGTCGGTTTGCTACTTTTTTCCGTATCAATAGGTACGAAGAAAAATCCTAACGGACGCGTTAGGTACCCGATAAAATATGACTGGGACTCGACAGAATGGTAAGACCTTAAGCGGCACCTGTCGAAGTTTACACCAGTATCCCGAGATCATGTCCGGGGACGTGATCTTGAAGTAGGTTTTTGCGGATTGCCACTAGAGCAGCTAACTAGTACCTGATCCGTCAGATGAACTAGCCCCAACTACCATTATCCCTGTACAATATAGAAATTCATATGAGGAAATATAGAAAAGGTTAAAGTTGTCGAGTAAAAATAAACAGTGGAGATTTTCTCTGATTCTGCGATTCAAACAAAATCTCGGGGGCTACTGACATAGGCATACCCAATGGGCCTGCCGAATATGGTACCCGGGGTTTACTGAAGGCCCACGACCCGAAGTATAAGGAGAATCGGAAGCCCAAGTTGTTACTAAGGAAAGCTAGAGTTGTAATAGGAGTTGTCGTTTGTAATCTTGCGGGATGGGTTGGAAACCCTCCCGGACTCTGTAAACTTGTGTATCACGAATCCCTCGGCTCCGCCTCCTATATAAGGGGGAGTCGAGGGACAAAGAGAGGATCGAATTTACTGTCAACACAACCCTAGTTTTATATTCGTCGAGTACTTTTCGGCTGAAACCTTCGAGATCTACTTGCCCTCTACATCTAACTAAACCCTAGTCTACAATCCGTAGGCATTGACAAGTTAATACCTTATCACCAGGCCTATTTATAGGTCTGTGGATAGTCGGTATCGAATACGGCAAAGATACTCCGACGAGTTAGGTTTAAGGTTTCCATGGCCAGGATGATTTCCGAACGACGGTGGACATGGAAAAGGTTCACCGGGGTTCTAAGCAGTGGCATGCGTTCGACGGTTCGTTTAAATATCCACGGAGAGGTTAGTAAATTGACAGCAACCTCCAGCATGTACGAATCATCGGTGACAGGAAGTAGACGATGCAGAAATAGACGGTGAGGGTGATGAAAGATGAGTCTCGCTTGTCAGCGACATAATCAAGCCAATATGTGGGCTGGGTTGTAATCTAGACTAAGTTGGCTGCTTTGCGGGTCATTAGTTGGGCTGCTAGGTGTTTTGGGGCTGCAGAGTTACGGTCCGGGTATTAGTCCTTCTACTTATTTCTATTTTCTTATTTCTATTTCCAAGTTTGGTTTTGAATTTTTGAACTATGGTTTGAATTTGTAGTTCTTTGAGAAGAGTTGGAATAATTTGAATTATCTTAAAGGTGACTAGTGGTACTTTTCATCCCTCAAATTAATTTGGAAATGTATTTTGACTTATTTCTTTCTCACATAACAATATGTGATATTCAAATGATTTTCAAATCCTTGAATGAATTTGGTTTCAATAATTTTTTTTTTTGAACTTCACACATTTATATGGATTGGAATATCTAGCTCCGATTCCGTTTTCCGAAATAGAATTTAGGGAATACTTTAATAGTAGGAAAGAATTGAATAGGATGAAATATAGTGGAGACCTTCAATATGGAATTCAGTATTCATTTTGAACTCTTACAATTTCCAAAGGTATCTCCATGTATTATTCTATCTTTTCTTTTATTTGGGTAATTTATAAAGGATTCCTATATTTACTTCTCCCTTGAAATATATAATTGTCAACTAGGGTTTTCCAATTTTAGAGAAATCTCAAATGGATGTCTTTTGTTGGGAAGTATTTTATAATATCTTTAGTCACTCAAAATTGAGTTGACACATTTATAAATAATCACAAGGATTGATCGATTCTATTTGTAAAATAATTGTATTTTTTTCCTTATGAGTTCATAAAAGAAACTTGTGGTTTGGTCATGGATGAAAATAAGTGACCTTTATTATTTCCACATTTGACAAAGTTTGAAATCTTACTTGTCAAGTTAAAGATATAGGTGAAACCTTTATATGGAAATTTGGTTCCAATTTTTTTTGGAATTCTTATAATTTCTTTAGGTTCTGAATAGACTTGAAAAGTGTAGAAAGAGAATTATGTGCTTGGTTTCAAATATGGAGAAATCCAACTTTTCATTCTAGCTTACTACAATCATCACACAAAAGTGTGACATTGAGCAATTTGCTATAGACTGGATTATCACCATAGGATTACTCATGGAATTGTGTCACAAATGTGCCAGGGATTGTTCATCTCAAACCAATCCCTGAGTTTATGGTTTTAGGTTAGCAAGATAGATCGGCTGGCAATTAGAGGGTTGTTCCTTTGATTTTCTTGATAAGATAAGTCAATGATTATGCGTTGAAGCATTTATTTGACTTGGGATCTGGATTACTAATTAAGGCATGGATGTGCCCTAATTTAGAATAGAGTACTCCTTCCACTTAATTTCTCTCATCATTAAGTAGGAATCGTACCTACTTACAAATAATTGGACAAGTAAGATGATTTGTCCGAAGGGACTTGGGAAATAGTCAGGTTTTATCCATGACTTGGATAGGGTAGGAATGATCAGGTTTGGGATCCACTAAGTAGGTTTTCCGACTCTCTTACAATTTCTTGAGTGCAAGGCTTAAGGCTCATATATAAGATGATCTTCCTAGGCTACTAAAGCTTGTGGTTAATACCTAAGTATTCATGTCCTTGACATGATAATCCTATTAGTCAACTATTTCTCTTCCACTTATCATGAGAGAATTATTCTAAAATCTAATTGTTTGTGATAATCCCTTTGTGCTATGGATCATGGCCTAAACTTCTTAAAGTAATCATGCATTTATTAGCTATTATTTTCCTATAAATTTGCTCTCATTTGGGTTGAAATGGGCAAAATAATGATATTTTACAACAACAAAGGCCAAGGATGGATAAAATGGGTGGCACCTAACAGAATGTCCGCAAGCCACCCAAACAGATCTACTCTGATACAATTTGTATTTAAAATGGGTGGGTGCTCTTGAAGATGTCCTACCAAACGTGAGTTTGTAGACCAAGAGTACTCGATTAAAATGTTGATATAAATATCTAGTATTATCTTTGTTCGGAAATATTATCATTTTCTATAAAAACGAAATGTAGTTTTCTAAAAATTCTTACATTTCGAACCTCACTTCATGGAACATGTCCCCGTTCATACTTTCAATCAACACAATAGGGAAAAATGATTCAATGCCTCCGGGGGCTCGCTCGACTCGTAACCTATGCCTTCCGCGAGCATCTTCCTTATCTTCTCCCTTCTTTTCTCCTGACCACTGTTTATTTCTCGTACCTTTTTCTATGAACACAAGCGACTATGCTGCTGACTTGATCCCTCCCTAATTTCCCCACCACATAGCATGGGGCTCGGGCACCGAACTCCGTCGCCGCCACACAACATGGGTCTCCCCCGCAGCCTTCGTCGCTGCCGCCAACCATGGGCTCCTGTATCGGATACCACGCGCCGCCGCGTGGTGTGACCATGGTCATCGGCATGTCCTTCGGGGGATGCCAACTTCATGAGGTCCACCCTGCATCTCCTCCCCTCTAACCTCCCCCGCGGGTTGTTGAGACGCGCAACAGCATGGCAGGGATCCGCCCATGTGTCATTGAGCTCACCTCCGACGATGTTGCCCACCTGCGACAGAGGTGCTACCAGTGGCTACGACAAATGCTTCTAGCAGCGTCAGATGTTGCCGCCAAAGGCTAGGGTGTGGGTGCTACCATAGGAGGCGACCAATGCTACCATGGGACGGAGCCGGGTTGATCTTGTTGCGTACTTTTTTTTGCTACATTGATGTCTTCGAATTGCTACAACCGTACTGCTATTTTTGCAACCATATGTTTTGTGGATGTACAAGAATTTTTTTTGTTGCAACCATTCTACAATTTTGCTTCAAAAGCAAAAATTGCTACGATGTCCATGGCAAGGTTTTCGGCAATTAATGTCTCCGACGAGATCCGTTTTGCTACAATAACCCTTCTATTTTTAGGAAACACAATATAGACGCAAATGCTCACATACACGCGCATACACTCACCCTATGAATACGCGCACACACCCTAACCCTACGAGCACCCTCCTAACCATCCAACCTCAAGATGGTTCTGTGGTGAGGTCTGTGACGAAGTCTCATGCGAGGTCCATATCGAGCGAATCTTGATAGTTTGTGTTTTAATCAAACCATTTCGGCTACAATGAAGCAAAAGGGGAAAGTTATTTTACTACAATAAAGAAAAACAAAATTTTAAAGGAAAATTGGACACATGTCAGCACTAAGACCCGAGTGGTGGGAAATCTAATCCCCGGGCTCCCAGTATTGTCCATACAATAGTGTGTTCTCTCCCTCCTCAATTTTTTTTTTTTTTTTTTTTTTTTGGCAACTCAAAATATTTTACATTCAGTTCATTGACAAGTTACAGACAGTAATGTGCTATATTGCACATTTAGGTTGTTGATAACAGCTTTAACAGGGCAAAGATCTGAGGAATGTCTAGTTCCACTACAATTGAAAGCACAGGGTCCTGTACGATGAGAATTGAACGCCTCTTGTGCTTGCCTATGAGCAACAATATTGTTCTCCCTTTTGATCTTGAAGACTCTAGCTTTGATTCCCTGCAAATGGTCAAGAAACTGATAAAGATTGGGTCTTATTATCCAATGTCCAGGATAGTTTGTCGGGTCTCTCCTGGTTAGTGCGTTTGCTAAAATTTGATTATCAGTTAGAAAGTTGGCCTCCTCAACCTGTAACGATTTTCCAATTTGCGCTGCTAGTTCCAAAGCTTGGGCCTCCGCTTGCAATGCTGAATCTGCGAAAGAGACCGCCTGCAAATAGATAACGTAGTGGTCTTCTCTATTCCAGTCGAAGTAGATTCCAAGTCCTGCCCTCTCCTTGTGGAAGGGACCTGCATTTGAAGGGGAAGCAATGCCTTTCCAAGCAGCATCAGTATAGATTTTAGGTCCTATTCCTGCCCTATTCCAGTCTGATTCTGATTGGCTCACCCTTCTGTTTGTGCACTCTGTGGTGGCTAAGTCTTGTGCTCTTACATTGAAGTTAACTTCTTTTTCTGTCCGAAGAGCGTTAGCCTTAAACAAAACCTGCAGAGGACTGCAGTTACTTTTATTAAATAAAAGTTCATTTCGAGCCTTCCAAATGCACCAAAGGATGGTGAGTACTGTTGGTAGTGCATCATCATTCTTGTAACTAGTCAGGATATAGTGAATGATATCCTGGATGTGAGTGGTTCCTAGTTGTTGCAGTCCTTCAACTCTAAGTCCAAGGGAAGAAGCAAACCAGACAGTATGAGTGAAATCACAGTCAAAAAATAGATGAAAATCATCTTCATTCTTGCCACATCTGATACATCTTTGGTCAACGTGTTTAGATCTCGCTGCAGCTCTCATTCCTGTAGCTATGGCTCCTCTCATCAATCTCCAACCAAATACTTGAACTCTTGGTGGAACACTACCACATTTCCATATTTCCTGGAGAATTGTTCTTGATTGTTGGGATAGAATTTGGTGTGGTCCTGCATTGAGTCCATAGAAGGAAGGACTAAATAGTTGGTAAGCACTTTTAGAAGTACAAATACCTGAAGGTGTGTATTTCCAAACAAGAATATCGTTGCCATTGTCATTATTAATAGGAATATTAGCAACCACAATAGCATTATGAGAACCAAAGAGAGTAGTAAGCAAAGTTAAGTTCCACTCTTTTTTATTGGGAATCCAAAGATCGGACACAGTGGCAGGATAAACAAAGTTGGTGTCTTGGATATTTAATTGATTATGGATATCTTTCCAAAAGGGACACCAAGGATCGGACCATATGCTAGTATTACCTCTAGAAAATTGATAAGTGGTTGCATCAGCAAGATAATCTCTAACTTTGATAATAGACGTCCAAAAGGTAGATTTAGGAACTTTAGGATTAGCTCTCCAGAAAGAAGTGTCATGGAAATACTTTGCCTTGAGGATCTTGGTAGTAATACTATCCGGAAGAGTTACTATTTTCCAAGCTGCAGTAAGAATAAGAGCCTTGTTAACTGCTTCCAGATTTCTGATGCCTAATCCACCTTCTTTTTTGGACTTGCAAATTTCTGTCCAGGCTTTCAAATAAATGGGCTTGTTCTTTGTGTCTTGTTGTATGCCTGTCCACCAAAAGTCTCTGATAATAGCATTCATTTTTGCCAGCAATTTTTTGGAGAAAAGGATGTTCGACATATAATAAACAGGGAGCGACGAAAACACTGATTTAATAAGAACAAGTCTACCCGCATGTGACAACTTGTTAGCTTTGTAGCAAGCAAGCTTGGATTTGAATTTTTGAAGGACAAAGTTATAAGCTTGTGATCTGTTTTTGGCAGGTAAAATAAGAGGATGACCAAGATGCATAGATCGGTTGTTCATATCTTCAACCATAAAAATTTTCTTAATTAAATTCTTTTGCTCGTCAGTTACATTTTTGCTAAAAAGAATAGAAGATTTCGACCAGTTTGGAATTTGACCTGACCGATTGCAGAAGCGATTGATTGTATTCCAAATGGTCATTGCCTCCTTCTGATTCGCTTGTCCACATACTAGCAGGTCATCTGCAAACATGAGTGAGTAAACTGGAGGACAATTTGGACCCAATGTAACTCCTTGAATATTTCTCTTTTGAAGATCATCTTGTAATTCTAGAGCAAGTTCATTAATAGCTATGACAAAGAGATAAGGGGAAAGAGGGCAACCTTGTCTTATACCTCTCTGGCCTTTGAATTTACCATGATGATTGCCATTAATAATAATTGAAAATAAAGAATTAGAAATGCAAGCTTTGACAAGGCTGATAAAGTGATTGCTGAATCCCTGTTTATGCAAAGCCATGACAATGAAGTCCCATTCAAGTCTGTCAAAAGCTTTCGCCAAGTCAATCTTTATCATGAAAGCTTTTTGTTTCCAAGAAGATAAAGAAAATGAATGAGTGATTTCTTGGGCCACAATCACATTATTAGATATTCTTCTACCTTCTATAAAAGCTTGTTGGGCATCTATGATTCTATTTGGGAGGTGCGGCTTCATTCTATTGGCAAGAGACTTGGCAATGATCTTATATATGACATTACAAAGACTGATGGGTCTAAAGTCCTGAGGCTGGGTGCACTCTCCCTCCCTCCTCAATTAAGGTGTGTTTCTCTATCAAAAGAAAATTAAGGTGTGTTTCTTACTCTTATACCAAGTCAAACTTTGTGAACTTTGATCAACTTTATTAAAAGTAGCAACGTATAGAACACAAAATCGTATAATATGAAACAACATTTCAAAAAGAATTTAGAGGTAATAAATTGGTTTATTAAATGTCATTGCTTTTACCCCATAATATTGTATTTAAATAGTACGAAAGGTAGAAAGTACTGTAAACTTATTTGAGTACGAGACGGAGTAATCCTTAATTCGATTTATTCGGGTCCCATCTCAATCACGCGACGCACGTGCTAGACTGCTAGTATAATAATAAATATAGTACAACCAAGCTCAGATGTGCTTTCTAGCTAGGCACAAACTGAACAGATCACGCATCGGCACCACCACCGGCCGGAGGCGAAGTGAAGGTGCGAAGCGATGGAGTCAGGCGAGCAACTCCCACGTTCAGACTCACGCGACGGCCGCGGCGGCTGGCGCGCCGCGCTGTTCATCATCGGTAATCTCGTCGAGCATTCAACTTTCCTTCGGCTTAAACGTCTCTGAAGTCGTCAGCTTGTTTGAGCGCCCCTGCAGTCGTCAGCTTGTTTGAGCGCATCGGGTTCAGCGGCGTGGAGGGCAACCTGATCACGTACCTGTCCGGCCCGCTGGGCATGTCCACCGCGGCCGCGGCTGCCGGCGCGAACGCGTGGTCTGGGACCGTGCTCGTGCTGCCGCTCGTGGGCGCGCTCGCCGCCGACTCACGCCTCGGCCGGTACCGGGCTGTCCTGCTCGCCGGCGTGCTCTACCTGCTGGTCAGTACTACTACTTTCGATTTCTTGCCATTGTGCGCTAGTCAGCTGTTGGAACCTTTTGGACCTAGAATTTCGTACGAGGACTGCTCCAATTGTTGTCAACGACGCCATCGTCCATTTACTGCCTATCGTTATCTTCATGCTTCATACAACAAAAATATCTCAATCAACCAACCATCTTGAGACCAGACAGCTTTGCATGTGAAGACTAAGACTTCAACTCATTATTGAATCACTAAGACTAGTCACAATGAGAAGTATCATACACTAGTATCATGCACATGATACTAGTTTATGATACTACCCCCACAATGCATAGTATCATAAGATAGTATCATAGTATCATCATATTTAATATTTTGTAGAATCTTAATACAAATTTATGTACATGATGTGTTTGTATAGTTTTCTAGTTTTACGTGCTATGATACGGTATCATATTATGATACCACTCCCATCTCCCACCTCATTAATTGGTGAGCCACGTCAAATTTTTGCCAACATGGCATGCATGATACTACTTATGATACTTTCATTGTGGCTAGTCTAAAAGAAAAAAATGTGCTAGTAGACAGTCGTGTACCTTTCGGAGCCACCGAATTTCGCGATGATTTCGTTCTGTTGTTGCACTATTGCTGTTGGAACCTTTTGGACCTGGTATCTCCTATGAGGACTGCTTCATTGTTGTCAATGGCGCCATCATCTCATTACTGCCTATCATTATCTTCATCCTTTTAGGGGACATTATATAGTATGGAATTGCATAACAACTAAAACCTTTCAGTTTAATAATTGGCTCGTTACCCTGCCCCAGGTGCACAATACCATGCAATTACACGGTACCCTGCAATTGCACAAATATTATTTCATCGCAGCCAACATGAATCTTAACCAGACATGAAACCACATCGTAATCATGTATGCATATTAACATGTGCAATAGCACATTGGAATGTAATTGCGCAATAATGTGCAGTTACACATTAGTATGTCTATTCTATAGTATTGTGTAATTTTCTATTGTGTAACTACACAATACTACGTTTTTCAAAGAAAAAAAAAACTACACAGTACTACCTTTTGTGATGATTTGATTTTGTTGTTGCATTGTTCTTGTTGGAACCTTTTGGAGCAGGTATCTTGTATGAGGTCTGCTCCAATTGTCGTTAATGGCACCATCATTCCATTATTTCCTATTGTTATCTTCATCATTCATTCAACGAAAATATCTCAATCAACAATATTGTTAAGATCCAGGACCTTGTGGTTGTGGGGAGTAATTGGAACGAGACTAACAAATCAGCCTTGCTTGTGAAGACTACGACTTTGACTCATTCTAAAACTTGTTATATGTAAATATCAATGTTATTTTTTTTTTTGTTCATCTCAAATCATATCAACCTCAAACTTGATATAGATCAATAATACTGCCTCTGACACTTTAAAAAGCTGCTCAACTTTATTTAAAAACGAAGGTATCTAGACATATTTTAGTTATAGATATATATGTATCTACAAAAAGTTGAGCAGCTTTTTTTTTGGAACGGAGGGAGTATAACATTTTTTCTTTGACTGTGTAGTTTTGTTCTTAAAATTTGTTGGTACGCTAAATTTCGCTAAGAAGTGGGTATGTAGGTTTCTTTTTTCGAGAATTTAGTCAGTGTGTGGATTTCCTTTTTTTAGAATTTAGTGGGTTTGTAGATGCGTGATGCTCCGCGACAAATGATTATGAACTCAAGTGTATTTTGGGAGCTTGGACACTACACGCTACTCCTAGTCCTAGTCCGTAACCTGTGACTTTCCTACTCCTACCTGCTGGTCAGTACTACTACTTCCTCCCTGCCTTTGTTCGATTTCTTGCAATTGCGCGCTAGACAGTCGTGGACCTTTCGGAGCCACCGAATTCCGCGATGATTTCATTCTGGTGTTGCACTATTGCTGTTGGAACCTTTTGGACCTAGAATTTCGTATGTGGATTGCTCCAATTGTTGTCAACGGCGCCATCTTCCCATTACTGCCTATCGTTATCGTCATGCTTCATAGTTCATACAACAAAAATGTCTCAATCAACCAACCATCTTGAGACCAGACAGCTTTGAATGTGAAGACTACGACTTCAACTCATTCTGAAATCATTAAAAGAAAAAAAAGTGCTAGTAGACGGGAAAAAACATGAGAAAGAATACACGCAAGGTGAGGAGAGGATGAAGATGTTGGAGGAGAAAAGGGAGGAGCAGGAGGACTAGAGGCTGGAGATGTTGGAGGAGAGAAATAAGGAGTAGTAGGAGGAGAGGATGGAGTAGAGGAGAAAGAGGAGAGGAGGTGGATCGGAGGCTACTGGGATAGGTGCTGGCCGATTTAAATTCCGAAGAAGGAAAACATAGCAATGACGCACCATGTTGGTGTGCCACTGCGGAATTTTTTTTGAATTTTTTCATCGAAATCTAAAACCTCCAAAAATTTCTATTTCCTTTTTGATTTTAAGTAATCTAAAAAATTGGTAAGTGGCCATAGGCTATTGAAATCGGATGTAACTTTTTTTGTAGATACATTTTCATATAAAAAACTTTATCATCAGATGTTATATGCAAACAGAAAAAACGACGCCATTTTGCATAATATGTTCATGTTTGCTGATAACTAGACCATGTAACAGATGATCATCTCGAAGGATTATATTTTTCTGAAATTTCTATCATTTTATTTTGTTATTTTAAAATAAAAAAGACTTGTGGGAGAGAGAATGGTGCGCTACTATTAAGTGCTGCCCAAAATTGCTAGCACCCTCTAGACATACCAGTGGCGCACCTAGTGGTAATGGACTAGCAATTGCGCATGTAATACTGATGCGGCGTTGCTGTACGATATTGTGCCTAGCTATTTTTCTAGTACTGCATTGTCTTCCTTACTCGTACTAGATTTAGATGTGCGCCTTGGCGCACGACCCCGTGAAACTCATGGC